>NC_092877.1:202531905-202831905 GCF_028372415.1 Notamacropus eugenii | reverse complement strand
AGCAGCTGACATTTTTTGGGGACCCATTTTCATTTCTGTCTTTGTGCCTAGCACAGTGCATGGTCTAGAGAACATCTTTAATGAAGTGTGTTGTGCCAGCTACCTTGACAACTTTTACCCCTACTTCCCATTCATATGACAATGACACCTTGAAAGAAGATCCATGGTATGTTCCGGGATGCTAATATCGAAGAATGTGATTTTCCACCTCAGGAGAGTATGCTTACATTTTTTTTTTTTAATTATGAAAAAGACAACACTTTATTGGATTCTAAAAAGTCCCAAGTTGCTATGTCTGAAAGCTCAGCAATTCATAGTGCTGAAAGAATTTATGGATGGCTTTATTGAAACACTGTTCATGATCTTTTAAAAATGAGCAAGGAGGAGAAGGGTGCTATACAGATTAGACCAATATGAACCCAGTTTTCAAAAAAGTGAATTGAGCAAATTCTTCAAAAAACTAGACCTATGATCTCGATTTCAATTCCTGAAAATTTTCTAGAATGTCTGATTTTTTAAAAAATCTATTTCAACTTTTATTTTTCCCTATCACATGTAAAAACAATTTTAACATTCACTTAAAAAAATTTGAGTTTCAAATTCTCTCCCTCCCTCTACTCCACTGCCTGAGAAGGCAAGAAATTTGACATAAGTTATACATGTGTAGAAATGCAAAACACATTTCCATGTAAATCATTCTGTGAAAGAAAACACAGACAACACCCCCTCCCCCCCCCCAAAAAAAAAAACAAAAAAAAAATCTTTGATCTCCTTCGAGGTTCTACCAGTTCTTTATCTGGGGATGGACAACATCTTGCATCCTAAGTCTTGGAATTGTCTTGGATAATTGTATTGCTGAAAACAACTAAGTTATTCATAGTAGATCATCATACAACATTGCTGTAACTGTGCACAATGTTCTCCTGGTTCTGCTCCTTTCACTTTGCATAAGTTGATGTAAGTCTTTGCATGTTTTTTTTTTTTTTTGTTCCTGAGAACATCCTCCTCATCATTTCTTAAAGCACAGTAGAGTAGTATTCCCTCATAATCACATACCACAACTTGTTCAGCCATTTTCCAATTGATGGACATCCCTTCATTTTCTAATCTTTGCCACCACTAAAAGAGCTGCTATAAATATTTGTACACATAGGTCCTTTTCCTTTTTTTTTACTTTTTATCTCTTTGGGAAACAGACCTAGTAGTGGTATTGCTTAGTCAAAGAGTATGCATAGTTTTACAGTCTTTGTGTATAATTCCAAATTGCTCTCCAGAATGGTTAAATCAGTATACAACTTCAACAATAGCATGCTAATGTTTGAATTTTCCCACATTCCCTCCAACATTTGTCATTTTACTTTTCTGTCATGTTAGTCAATCTGGCAGGTGTGAGGTAGTAGCTCAGAGTTGTTTTAATTTGCATTTCTCTCATCAAAAGTAATTTAGAGCATTTTATATGACTATAGATAGCTTTAATCATTTTTTTCTGAAAACTACTTGTTCATATCTTTTGACCATTTGTCAATTGAGGAATGGCTTTTATTTCTATAAATTTGATTCACTTTTCTATATGTTTGAGAAATGAAATCTTTATCAGAGAAACTCACTGCAAATTTTTTCTCTGCAGTAATGATTGCCAACAATTTATTTCCCTCCATACTATTTCCCCTGTTTATCTTACTCTTTCTTTTTATGCTGTCCATTCCCAAAAGTGTTTTGTTTCCAAATTTTACCTCTCTTACATGGCCCTACCTTCTATCAGCTTCCCCATTCCTTCCTATTTCCCTGTATGGTAAAGTAGATTTCTACATCCAACTGAGTGTGCATATTATTGCCTCTTTGAGACAATTCCAATGAGAGTAAGATTCATGTGCTCTCCTCCTTGCTTCCCCCATTTCTGTATCCACTGTAAAATCTCAGGCCTCTGTCATGTATGAAAATTTATCCCATTCTACCTTTCCCTTTCCCCTTCTCCAAGTCCATTCTTTCTTATCCTTTAGTTGATTTTTTAGAGATATTCATACCATCACATTCAACTCACACCTTGACTTTCTGTCTATGTATACTCCTTCTAACTGCCCTAACATGAAAAAGGTTTTAGGAGTTATAAATATCATTTTCCCATGTATGAGTATAAATAGTTTAATCTGATTTAATCCCTTGTAATTTCTCTTTACTTTTTACCTTTTTATGCTTCTCTTGAGTCTTGAATTGAAAGCCAAATTTTCTATTCAGTACTTTTATTTTCGTCAGGAAAGTTTGAAAGTCCTCTACATCACTGAGTATCCATTTTCTCTCCTGAAAGATTACACTGAGTTTTACTGAGTAGGTGATTCTTGGTTATAATCCTGGCTCTTTTTTGTCCTCAAGAATGTCATATCCTAAATTTTCTGATCCTTCAATGTAGAAGCTGACAATTTTGTGCTATCCTCCCTGTAATTTGATGGCATTTGCATTGTTTCTTTTCAGCTACTTGCAGAATTTTCTCCTTGATCTGGAAGGTTTGGAAATTGGCTATAATAATTCTCAGAGTTCTCATTTTGGGATCTCTTTCAGATGATTGGTAGATTTTTTTCAATTTCCATTTTACCCTCTGGATCTAGAACATCCGGGCATTTTTCCTTTATGATCTCTTGAAAGGTGATGTCTAGACTCTTTTTTTTTAATCATGACTTTCAGGTAGTCCAATAATTCTTAATTATCTCTCCTGTATAGATTTTCCAGGTTAGTTGTTTTTCTAGTGAGATATTTTACATTTTCTTCCATTTTTTCATCTTTTTAAAAATTTTGATTATTTGTTAATATCTAATAAAGTCATTAGCTTCTACTTGCCCAATTCTAACTTTTAAGGAATTATTTTCTTTAGTGAGCTTTTCTAGCTCCTTTTCCATTTTTGCCAATTCTGCTTTTTAAGGAGCTCTTCTCTTTAGTGAATTTGTATATATTTCTTTTTTTAATTTGGCCAGTTCTGCTTTTCAGTGCATTCTTCTCTTCTTTTGCTTTTCATGCCTCTTTTACCATTTGGCCTACCCAGTTCTTTAAGGTATGTAATTGTAATGTAAATGGAAAATATTTCCCATTCATTAATAGGCCCATGTGACCTACTTAAGTCACGTGAGTTTGGGTCACATGAAGCCTATAGTGGGAGGAGTTTGCTGAAGGCATGGAGCAGGTAGAGGTGAACAGAAAATTAGTAAGAGTCTACTCAGACCTAGGAAGGAAACAGGCAAGCAGGCAGCTTTCTGGTATGAGTGAAAGAGCTTGTTTGTGATGTTTTTAAGAGAGCCTGCTTGTAATTTGTTTAATGGAGCTGATTCATGGGAAGCCTAGTATTTGAAGGCTTGGGCATGGTATTGTTCTCTGCATTGCTATTGTGTATACATTTTTGTTACTATGATTGATTTAGTTTTCTGGTATCTGAATAAATGTTTTGGTTCTGTCTTCCATATAGCAAGTCTGTTGTATTTTGTGATACAGAATTGTGTCAGGATATTCAGGGCTACTGTAGGTGCTGTTACTATGACTTTGGTGCTACAAAGTGTTTTATGTTTTGTTTTTTTTAGTATTTTTATATCTCTTTTATCAAGCTATTGACTTTTTTTCATTATTTTCTTTCATCACTCTCATTTCTCTTTCCAATTTTACCTCTACCTCTCTTACATGATGTTAAAAATCCTTTTTGAGCTCTTCCTTTTCTTGAGCCCAATTCAATATTTTTCTCTGAGACTTTGGATATTGGAATTTTGACTTTGTCAGCTTCTGAGTATGTGTTTTGATCTTCCTTGACACCATGGTAATTTTCAATGATCAGAATTTTCCAATCTATTCTTTGACTTTTGACTCTATGCTACAATGTGGCTCTACTCCCCAAATGAAGGGGCACTGTTCCAAGCTTCAGGCTCTTGTGCAGCTATTTTCAGAGGTAATTCTGGAGATCTCAAAATTTTTGGCTCTTGTAGGTGGTATGATCTAAGGAGAGTGTCTTTCCTACTCTCTTGCATTGTGTACTGGTGTGTGAGTGACTACAAACACTCATTTCAACCCTTGAACTGTGACCAGGGACCCTGCTCCCCTGTGGTGTCAATCTCTGTTGTATTTCCATGCACTGGGACTGAGACAAGGACTGCAACCCCAATCCAAGCATAAGCAGTGGAACAGAGTCCTGCCCCTGGTACCAGCAAAGGGATACCTATATATCTCCTTCTGACCAGTTGGCTGATCCCCTTAACATCTTTGGGCTGAGAGGTCTGGAAACTGTCACTCCTGTCACTCCTGCACTTATGCAGCCTGTACTGGAATGTACTCCTCCCTCACTCTCTTGCAACAGACTTTTCTACTGAGCTTCTTGTCTTGGGTTGGAAAATTGCTTCACTCCCTCTTTTTGTCGGTTCTGCTGCTCTAAAATTTGTTTAAAGTCCTTATTCAAAGGTATTTGGAGGGGTTGGGGGAGAGCTCAGACAAGTTCCTGACTTTGCTCTGCTATCTTGGCTCTGCCTCCCTGCATGCTTACTTCTTACAGTGCAGGATAATATTAGACATCTCCTTTCAAGTCATTTTTGGTAATATATTATAGCTTTTTTATGTCTACCATGGTGCCTTTTCACTTCTCTTTGGGTCATTCTAAATGTTTCATGATTGTAGTATTCTATGATTCATTGTCACATAGTATCACCAAGAGAATATTGGTGCTAAAATGATTCTTTGTGTAGGAGGGGATACATTTTATAATTGTTAAAACTTCTATACAATTTTTTATGCAGTTCTTATTCTCTTCCTAATTGTGGCCTTAGCTCAGTGTCCATCTCAGTGCCTGTCCAAGTTGGATATCCTGATGAGCTAACTGATAGGTAGCTTGGTGCAGTGGAAAAAAGTGTTTGATTTGGCATTTAAAACACATATTCATTTTATATATATATATATATATATATGTATGCATATATGTATATATATATATGTATACGTATATATAAAATCTCATACACACATACATATATACACACATGCAAGCTTGTATATATGTGTATGCATATATATGCATATGTATGCATACAAGGTATATTTATATGCATATATACACACATGTATGTATATATTTACATATGTGCATATATATGTGTGTGTACACACACATATTTTTACTAGCTGTTAGACACTGATCAGTACAGTTACTAGTTGTTAGACATTGACTTCACCTTAGATGAAGGCCAGTAAAGTAAAACATAGGAATAGAAGAGATATGGAAAGACTTGCCTAAGGTCATCCTGGTAGAAAGCTGAATTGCCAAGATATGAAGCATTACCTCAGAATTCAGCCTTAGCATTCAATATTCTCTTGGTGATGCTTTGTGACAATGAATTGTAGAATATTCCAATCATTCATGAATATTAGACTCTGTGGTGGACAAGTTATCTCCTATAGTGCCATCATTATGCCCAGTTATATAGACTTCTATGCTGGTACCATCTTCATTTCCTGACCCATCCATTCACTTAAATCTTACTCAAATGCAATGTCTCAACTCTATCTTTGCTTGAAAGCTATTCCTCTCCCTTAGACATTGTGTGCATGTGTATGTGCATGTACATGTGTGTGTAAATGTGTGTGTACTATGAGGAAGATGAAGAAAAGAGGTGATGAAGCAGATAGAATAAAGAAGGTGGGTCAGAGTGCCACTCTGGAATGCTTTGAGATTTCTAAAAATAGTGCTCAAAGAGTGGCAAGTTGGCTCTACATCATCTCCTCAACTCATGCTCATTAAACTGGATGTGGCAAACATACCACATACCCCTAACAGCATATACAGTATGCGATTGTGTCAGCACATTTCCTTCCTTGGTCAATATTTCTTGCAAACCATGAAAGGTTTGTGGGTAAGGTTTACCTATAAACCCTTTGTGTGATTAGAAATTAAGAAAAGCAGTGGATCAGTTTCCTTGTGAGTGTACACTGTTTGCTTTGTGGCTATAACAAAATTAAAGCACAGTTTTCTCCTTTAAGAGGTCATGTAATATTGTATTCAGTTTTGTGAATTAAATAGGGAGCTAGTAGATTGATACCTTCTCATGAGAATTCCCATTGGAAGTCTTTGAGGTCGTTAGAGAAGAAAGGCATGGGTGGATGCAATATTGCATTCATCTCCCAAGATTTATCAATTATACATGGCACTTAATGTGCTGTACATGGGTGAGCTAAGTAAGATTAAGCTAATATCATTAGAAAATATTCACATATTTTAAAATGCAGTTATAATGAAAATGCATGAAGAAAATCATTGAAATTTGGCATCGTGAGCTCTCTAAGAATGATGGAAAGCTCTCCTTGGAGCCAAGAGTCTCATTTTTCCCCCACTGCCATTTCATTAAAATTACTTTGTATCATACTGTCATTACCCAATAATTCATGAGTATGATGTGCAGTACACCATTTGGGCTGTGGAGCAAGTGGTTGGAGGCACTTAGCACAGCTCTTCCCATCTAGGATAAACCTTTCCCCAATTCTTTCCTATTTTTCCATTCAAGCTAACTTCTGAATGAGTCAGCTAAAGACAGATGCCATAAAAGCATTAAGGAAAGGCTGTCAACCCTTTGCCAAATCATTGTTTAACATTATGCAGATTCATTTTCTCTCTCTCTCTCTCTCTCTCTCTCTCTCTCTCTCTCTCTCTCTCTCTCTCTCTCTCTCTCTCTCTCTCTCTCTCTCTCTCTCTCTCTCTCTCTCTCTCTCTCTCTCTCTCTCTCTCTCTCTCTCTCTCTCTCTCTCTCTCTCTTTCTCTTTCTATCTCTCACACACACACACACCCAGACACACTCATACACACATTTCAGACCACTGATATTCCTAGTAGAAAATGGGGTTGATTTTTAATTTTGTTTTCTGGTTTGTTTCCTCCACTATTCCTTCCCAGAGAATTATATTTCAAATATGCTCTTCTAGGACTACTATGCAACACTTCTACAACATCTGGAAAGGGAAAAGCATAAACTGCATGAAAACCCATTATGAAAGACTCTCAACCCTGCAATGCAAGAGAATGCAGCCTCTAAGGAAAACAACTGTGACTGGTCCTTCATCATTAACTAGGCCAAATTCTCCTCATACAGGCCTTGTTCCATGGCTAAGCATCATTCCAGGGCACTGAAGTAAAAGTGGAGACACCTAAGGACCTATGCATAAATATGAGTAAAGCATGGTGAGGAGCCATTAGGGTCATATCATTTTAAGGACTCCTCACCACCTATAGAATAAAGTATAAAGTCCTTGCTTTGACATTCAAGGAAAGTTATCTGCATTGACCACAATCCAGTTTCACATTTTATATCCTCTATTTTCTAGGCCCACTGGAAATCTCACCACTGCTTGTTCTTATCCTGTCCTCTCCCACCTATGAAATGTATGCACATCATTGACAGGTTTTCCTCTTATTGTATAAATGCATATTATTGTATGCTTCTGTTAAAATCCTTCCCTTCCTTCAGTGCTCAGATCAATTGCCATCTCCATTATATCTTCTCCACTATGCCCTGATGAAAATGATGTCTCTATCATAGGTTCTCTTGTAGTTCATAACCCTTGGGGATTCTCTTTTATATTCAAATTCTGACATGTATTAGAGATGTGTGTTGAAGTTGCTAGGCACTAGTCTTTAAGGAAGCAAGACTAGAGTGCAAGTCCTTGCACTGACGCATTCTGTCTCTGAAACCTGAGGCAAGTCACTTAATTTCTCAGTGTCCTGGTCAATTCTCTAAGATCATAAGATACAAAACAAGTCTTAGTCTGCATGAAAAACATTATTTTCCTCACCATCCCTGGGATCTCTAAATATTTGTTGTTTCCAAACATTCTTGATCATATGCCACATTAATAATTAAATCTCTCACCTCCTTGAAATTATTTTGTATTAATTTCTATATATTTTATTTTTGTCTGCATATATAAGAAATCTTCTCCTCTTCCCTGAGTGCAAGCTCCTTAAAGTCAGAGATTGCTTCATTTTTGTCCTTGAATCCTCAGCATCTGCCCTACCTACTGCCTTCTGCAAAGTAGCCCTTTAGTAAAATCAAATTCATTTCAACTACTAAGTGCCTAGAGGTGAGGATGGAGATCAGCAGTCAACTTGTAATAGATAACACCTGGGCTACGATTCAGAGAGAAAAGATTCTATGAGGCGGAGGTGAGTAGGTCAAGCATTTCAGACAATGGGAACTACCTATGCAGAGGCTCAGAGAGGGGGTTGGCCAAACTCACACAGGAAAAAACCAGACAGCCAGTCTGACTGGAACAAAGTAGACGTTAAAGAGAATAATATGACATTAAGCTAAAAAAAAGTAGATGAGACTCAGATGGTGAAGTTTTAAATGCCAGGCTGAGAATTTTGCATTTTATCCTATAAATAATAGGAAGTCTTTGGACATTTTTGAGTAGTGGAATAAAATAATTAGATCTTTTTTGTTCATTTTTTTAATAACGTGACATTTGTGAGGAGGATGGTGTGTTTATCCTTCGTTGCCAAAGAAGATTATGCCATCAGAGAAATAATGACATGACTTGCACTGGACTTTGTTTTGAGGGAGGGAGGCCTGTGCAGGTCACCAGACTCACTTCTCCTCCAGAGCCATCATAATCCAGAGACCAGATATTCATCAGGATAACTGGAGATGACCCAGGATGAGGCAACTGGAGTTAAGTGACTTGCCCAAGGTCATACAGCTAGTGACTGTCAAGTGTCTGAGGTGAGATTTGAACTCAGGTCCTCCTGACTCCTGCAGTGGCGCTGTATCTACTGCACCACCTAGCTGATCACTTGAGGAAGATAGATTGGAGAAGAGAGAGAGGAGAAGCAGAATTACCTATCAGGAAGTTATTGAAATGATTTAGGTAAGAAGAAATGAATACTTGAATTATATCTAGATTTACGTAGAATTTTAAGCTTTGCAAAGTGTTTTACAAATATTATTTTATTTGATCCTTACAACAACTCTATGAGGTAGTTGCTATCACCCTCATTTTACAGATGAGGAAAATGAGACAAAGACACCCT
The DNA here is from genome assembly GCF_028372415.1 of Notamacropus eugenii. Classification (NCBI taxonomy): domain Eukaryota; kingdom Metazoa; phylum Chordata; class Mammalia; order Diprotodontia; family Macropodidae; genus Notamacropus; species Notamacropus eugenii. Next base: position 202,822,868 of record NC_092877.1, on the reverse strand, counting down.
TGTCAGTGCCTGAGACAGGATCCTAGTTTGGGTCTTTCTGACTCCAAGTTCTGCACTGTGGTCTAGAAGACTAAATGAGATAAATGAGAGGAAAACTGCTGTGTTGGTTTAATTAACAAGATTTTGTGGCTGATTTGGACATGGAAAAGAAGAGAGAAAAAGAAACCAGGGATGACTACAAGACTACAAATAATGGTGCTACTCCCAAGAAAAATATTTTTCAGGAGGAAAACAAAAATATTGGATATGCCGAGTTTTAAGTGTGTATGGGACATCCAAGTGTTAAAGTCAAGCAGTTGACAATGTGGTACTAGAGATCAGGAGAGAGATTAAATCTGGATTGATTTGAGAGGCTTCTACATAGAGAAGAAAACTGAATATGTGAGATCCAACACCTCTAACTAAAGAGAAAGATCAGCATAGTCTCTAGTATAGAGGTTTGGAATAATCCAGAGATGAAGATGGAATAAATATGATAATACAAAAAGGGACATTGCAAAGACATAGTCTCATAGGCAGGAGAAAGAAAAGAGAAAGGTGTAATGAAAGCTAAAGGAGGAGAAATTAGTAAAGACAAGAGGATGGTTGACAATGCCAAGAGAGATCAAATACCATTAGAATTTTTTAGAGAACTAAGAAAAAGATCATTGCATTTAGTAGGGAAACTAAAATCAATAAATATCAGAAGGGTAAGAAGACAGAAAAATGAATACCCTATTGGTGAAGCTATAAATTAGACAAATTGTTTATTAAGTATTGAAGTATTTAGTTCTGGCAATGCACTTGTTCTACAGAAAGCAGCTCGGATTTATGCTTTGATGACCTATATATTTCCAATGAAGCACATGGTCTTGAAATTTAGTCTTCTGTTTAGTTTCCTTGAATACACTGTTAACTAGAATTCTCCAATTACTTTTCATTTAAAGGTAGATGTCTCCAGAGTTAATGTCTGTGTAGTGACCAAGTCTGCTTCTGGGACTGGGCTTGAGATTTCATTGGTATAGGAAGCTCCAATGTGAACTTCAGATTGACAAATTGACAGACCGACAGCTTCTTTTCAACTCAAAGTATTAGAATATTTTCCAGAGCTCACACATATGTACCTAAAGTAGGACTTGATTCCTGGCCTTTCTAGCTCCAAAATCACTCTCTTCATGAAAATATAATTGTGTGAGAAAGTATCCACAAAGCTCAAGAGAGAAACATTTAATCATAGAGTGGTACTATCAATGCTCCTCTGTAATTAAACTTAAAAAAACAAAAAAACAAAAAACAGCAGCCACAGCAAAAACAAACCCAGAAGTTTCTGGTCATTCATTCATTCTACACGCAATGATCAGCATGTAATGCTTAGTATGCAGTATTATGCAACAGAAAGAGCGTGCCAAACTTCCCTCTGGCAGCAGTTTACAAACGAAGAACTGAAGGTCTGGAGTGACAGATGTATTGGGGGCAGTCCATCACGTGGGAAGATGTTCAGTGGATCACATTGCAAAGACTGAACAGTTCATGGACCAACTAGCTAAACAATTGGATTCCCCCAGGACTAGAAATAGCTTTCAGGAGGCCAAGTACTTAGTGAGATGAGCCAATAATCTAGTTATTGGGACAAAGATGGAAACAGCTGATATGCCATCACCAATTCCGGTATGCAACAGCCCTCCATTCCCATAACGATAAGTGATAACAGATTGAAACAAGATGTCTTTATGTTTGTACTTGTCTCCATTGTACTCTAAAATTCTAAAGAATAGAGAGGCTTTCTTAACCCCATAGCCCCTCTCACAGTGCCTAATGCAAAGTGGGCATTCAATAAATATTTGTTGAATTGAAAGGAATCTGGATTTTTGACAATGTTTTTGGTTACCATCTTGGTGTTAAGCATTGTGTAGGTATAGCTTCTGTTTGCTCCCCTAGAACATTTAGAACTTCAGGCTATTTAATAAGCATAAATCATCCTCAATATAATAGGTTTTCCTTGCTTGGTTACACATGCATACATACATAAATACACACATACATACGTATATATCTGCACATATATATAAAACATATTTACTATATGTTAGTATTTACATGCATGTAGATATATACATTCAACACATATACACATGCACACACATATACATACAGACATATATATGTATATATGTACACACATTCAGGCATGTAGATATTGTTGTTCAGTCATTTCAGTTGTTTTCAACTCATTGTGACGCCATTTGGGGTTTTCTTGGCAAAGATAGTGGAGTGACTTACCATTTTCTTCTCATTTTTCAGATACAGATAGGGTTAAGTGACTTGCCCTGGGTCACATAGCTAGCAAGTGTCTGAGGCCAGATTTGAACTCAGGAAGATGAGTCTTCAGGCTCCTATTCATTGTGCCGTCCAGCTGTTCCTCATGTATGTATGTACGTACATAGTTATATGATTCATGTATTCTCCCAATTGCTTTCTGATTAAATGCAAGCAATTTTAGAATAAATGTTAATAAATAAATATTTATCAAGTACCCACTATGAGCCAAGAACTGTGCTAAGCACTGGGGATACAAAGAAAGAAAAAAGACAGTCCCTTGCCCTTAAGGAACTCACAATTTGATGAGAGTGGCAACAAAAAACAAACATATACCAACAAGCTATATACAGATTGAATAGGAAGCAGTTAAAAATTAAGGGAACTAGGAAAGGCTTCCTAGAAAACAGAATTTTGGTTGGGACTTAAAGGAACCCAGGAAAGCTAATGTGCAGAGATAAGGAGAGAGAGTATTCCTGGCACAGGGGAAAGGCAGAGAAAATGCCAGAAGAAGTATTTATGAAATACAGTGTCTTGTTCATGGAACAGCAAGAAGTCCATGGTCACTGGATCAAAGATTATGAGGCAGGGAGAAATGGCTGAGAAGACTGGGAAGGTAAGAGGATCCTAGCCTATAAAGAGCTTTGATTTTGTATTGATCTTGGGGCAACAGGGTGCAAAATGACAGATGGGATAATATAGCTGGATTTGCTCTTTGGGAAAATTGCTTTGGTGGATGACTAGAGGATAGATTGGAGTGAGGAGAGACTTGAGGCAGATGGACCTGTCATCAGGCTATTGTGATCATCTAGGCATAATGTGATGAGGGCCTGCACTGGAGTGGTGGCAAGTGTCAGTGGAGAGAAAAAGACATATTAGAGAAATGTTGCAAGGGCAAAATTAACAGGCTTTGGCAACAAATTGGACATGAAAGATGAGAGAGTGTGGAGTTGAGGATGACACTTAGGTTGTGAGTCTGAGGAACTGGGAGGATGATGTTACCCTCTATACTATTAGGAAAGATATGGAGTGGGGGATAGAGAGAAGTGCTTAAGGGGAAATTTAATAAGTTCCATTGAGGACATTTTAAGTTTAAGATGTCTACTGGACATCCACTTTCAGATGTCTGAAAGGCAATTAGAGATGTGAGATTAGAGGTCAGCAGGGAGGTTAGGACTGAATGGGTAGATCTGAAAACCATCAGCATAGATTAAATGTATGGGCTCTATTGAAATCACAAAAATAAAGTAGTACTAAGGGAGAATATTGAAGAATATTGAAGTTGTATTAAAGAATAACTTGGTGGGACACTGATGGCTAGTTCAGCCTTGCTGTAAGACAGTGGCCAATTCTTGAATATGCCATGAAATCAATCATTTAGAGTAGATCTCTCATTATTTTTAATAATTAGAAAAATTGAATGTTTATCACTTGCTGACCTGTCAAATGGTCAATTATTTGTAAACAATATGTTGTACAAGAAAAACATACTAAATCCGAAGTCACAAATTCCTAGGTTCTATTCTCAGCCCTTCCACTGCATTAAACTGCGATCTTGGAAATACTTACCTCATACAAGTCTCCATTTCTTCACTTTAAATATGAAGATAATACTATTCCCACTGCCTGCTTCCCAATTTGTTTTGAAGAGTAAATAGCATAATGTATATTGAAATGCTTAAAAACCACAGAAACACTATATAAATGGAAGGTGTTTAAATTTTCTATGGCTGCATACATTTATAGCTAAACCTTTGGTTTAAAGACCATTAATTTTTAAAGAATCTGTGACTTTATCAGTATGGGATATTGTCAGTAGGGAATCTCCATACTGAGGCAGATTTCAACTCATCTATAATTAAGTAGCTGAGGCCTACATAGCTGCCTGATTTAAAAACTTTTAAATGACTTTCTCAGAGTCATCCCGTTGGTGTCAATCCAGTATACAATTCAGGTCGTCTTTATCTGTCTTTTCACCAGATTAAGCTGCCACTAAATTACATGCATACACACACACACTATATATACATATAATACACACACACATATAATACATATATACATATACACACACACAAACATACAATACACACATAGACACATATAAAAATAATATATTATATAAATAGGTTACATAAATGTATATTACAAATTATATGTTACACATATAAAATGAAGTAAATCATCCATATATTTTGTCTAAATATTTGTATTTTTATGGTATCATCTCAAGTTTTAAATGAGTTTTGAGGGTTGTGCAGGCACCGCTACTGGCAGCGTGAAGTGCTTTGAACATTGTGAATGAGAGCTCAAAATTACCATCATCTTCCTACCTTACTACAAAGTTCTAGAAAATGAATCATCGCTGGAAAAATTAAAACAATTATATCACAATCCAAAGTCAAAGATTTTAAGAGCTCACCTACATTGTATTAAGTAAATCTGAGTTGATTTTGAAAGTAAAATATTCATGTAAGTCATGGATTTAAAAGACATGCATTTTTCTAAGTTGTTTTCAACTTTCTCATGTCCCAATAAATATAATAAAACTTTGACAGAATTAACTCTCAGCAGGCATAATGAAACTTCACTAATCAGATGTCTATGGTCCCAGTTTTGTAAGTGAAATGTCCTATTGTAGGTGAAGCCTGAATCATAGGAGTATATGATAGATTTCCATAAACCTAGGTAGGCCTATATAAATTGATGCAGTGAAGTGAGCAGAACCAGGAAAATTATTTGCACAATAACCACAGAAAATAAAGGAAAATAACTTTGGAATACTGCACAAAATTAATGATAAAGCATTCTGCTTATTTCTTGGCAGAGAGATGACTGACCGTAGGTTCCAAATGAAGTAAATACATTTTCAAAAATGGCCACTGTGTTGAATTGTTTTGTTTGAATATCAATACCATTGTTGCAGGGGAAGCCTTCTGTCACCAGGGAGTAAAGGGCCATGATAGGGATAGAAGAGGATATATTCTGTGTTTGAATTATTAGTTAGGCAATCCTCTGCCAATAATTACAATAATCATCCATCTTCATCCTTTCAAATGTTTAATAAATAAGCTTACACGCTATACTGGCAATGCTCATGGCTGCTAGGTCTTACATTCTGTGAAGGAGATGGTTTACAGTCTAAGTTTTCTCTGGACTCTTTTGATCACAATAATGTAACAATTTTTTATTGTTTAAATTTCTCAAAGAAATGGTGATAGCCAGAATCAATCTTTACTTTTATCCATTTCCCAATTTTTGAAAATCAACACCTAGACTGTTAGAACTACCATCATTGTACATAATTTCTTCCTCTCATCCTAATTCATTTAGTTTAGTGTTGCTTTTGAACTTTGTCAATAAACATTTATTAAGCACCTATTATGTACCAGGCACTGTGCCAAGGGCTGAGGATACAAATACAAAAAGAATGACAGTCCCTGACTTCAAAGAGCTTGCAAGTGAATGTGGGAAAGACAACATATACAAGGTAACTGAAGAGTGGGAAGGGGAAAAGATATCTGGCACAGTGACACAATGAAGAAGTCCAAAGGAATGCAACAAAATGAGAAATGGACAGATGGCTAGCCTGGACACTCATCTTAAGTGGTGGCTCTTAGAGGATCCCTCTTCTCTGCCCTCTAATCAAAAGTGCCCTGAGGAAAGAGGGTTTCAATTAAATTTGAGTGCTGGGTTGCTTGGGCAAGATACGGAAGTCCAAAGGAGTATAACTAGATGGAAAATAAAGAGATGATGACCCGGCTGCCCTCCTTAAAAAAAGTTCAGGGAGAAACTCTTCGCTCCATTGTCCAATCACAGGAAATTTCTCTTTTTTTTTTCTAAATGTAGTTATTTTATGTGTCAATGTATGGTGTATTTTACTTTTGTGGTGCATTTCCATGCTCAAAATATTCAGTGCCTTGTGATTTACCTCCTGAATAAAGTATTCATGATATATAGATATGAGGCTGCTTTAGTAATTCATAAGCCTGTTTCATTTCTTAATCCTGAACCATGTTTTCTAATATATTCTTCACTGTCATTTGCTATATCCATCTTCTCATTGGTTTGAATGATCTTGTCAAATTTTTCATGGATTTTTTTCCTACTTTTTATCATTCATTTTCAGCAGATGTTGGGAATGTGATTGCTTTCATTGTTATATTTTTTTCTTACATTCCTCAAGATCACTATGAGATGATCAAATATCTTATGACATGGAGTCTTGTTATGGATCTGGAGCACACAATGAAAACAGTGTCTTTGTTCACTTCTTAGAGGAGAGCTTACAAACAATTTTCCCATTTATCTGCAACTTCTTTATATCTTCTATTTTAATTTATAATGAGAATGACAATGTATTTGTGGCTTAATTATTTCAGTGTTATATCAACTCAGTGGTTGAAATTATTTTAGTTGATGTCAATGTAGTCTATACAGTTATACTGGAAGAAAGTTGTTATTAAAAAGACATGTCTTTGTTTCAGAAAGGACTTTATGATTGTTAAAGAAGCTTTGCAATGTCCTGAGGCAATCTTTTTCTATATAATTCTAGGCCCACTTCACTGTCCTCTTATAATATCTATTCCAAGTTCTTATAAACCTATAGACTTGGACTAGTGTATACATACATATATAACATATACATACATACACATACATACATTTACATATATACATGTAAGTATGTATGTGTATATGTGTGTATGTGTATATATGTATATATATATATGTTTATATGGTGTATATAACATTCTCACCAATAGCAGGAACTTATTGCTGAGGTAGAAATGATGGAAGCTCTTGAGATAAGAAGAAGTGACAACTACATCCTAGAGACTGTGACAGAGGAAAGGAAATCTATTCTTAGTTCGACATAAAACATAGACTGGAGAAATCTGCTTCCATTTCACCGCCCCTATTACCTTCTCTTCCCATTGATCCTTACTATTTGTTCTTAAACGTTCTTTTTTCCCCTCTACTCAACCTCTTATCATGGCTGCCCTCTCAAATTGAAGCTTGTATTACTTGTGTTTAGTATTTCCCCAATGTCTTTAAAACTCCTCTTTTCTTTCCCCTATTTTTGCTTGTTACTTGTTGAGTTTAAAGTATTTCTGCACCCAACCTTATCTGTGTATTGTGCATGTTCACCTCTCCTTTGCCCAGGTCATATGAAAATGAGATTCATGTAGTGTGTGCCCATCATCCCTTTGTCTACATTTTTCATGCTTTTCTGCTATTCATTTGATTATGAATTAAAATTATTAACATTTAATTTAATTCAAAGAATTTAAATTAAAAAATTAAAAATTTCTTTCTTCTTTCCTTTCTAATATATTCCTTTTTCTCTCTATTTTCTTTCCATTTTTTATGAACATTATAACAGAGCATATATACTCTCATCCTCTGCTTGCCTTTATTCCCTCTGTGATACCTAATGATTCTAAAGGGATATTCCTGTATTCCCCCCTTATTACAAATACTTCAAAATCACACACCCTTTTCCAGTGGTCTAAAACACTTACACTTTGGTATTTCTCTTCACTTCTGTGTTTGAATTCAAAGTTTTTATTTAGTTTTTACTTTATCATAAAGAATGATTGTAATACTTCAATTTAAATAAAAGTCCATTTCTTTTCCCCCATAATATTATACTTGATTTTTCAGGGCTAGTAATTTTTGGTTGTAAGTCTTTTATATATTGCTTTTGGGAGTATCATATTCCAAGATCTCTCCTATCTTAGTAGTGGTGACTACTAACTGACTATGATTCCATGGTACTTGAACTCTTTCTTTATGGCTACTTGATTTTTTTTCCGCTTTGACTTGGAAAGTCTTGATACCATCTTGAATGAATTTGTTCTCATCTGATCTTGGAATATAATTGGTGTTGAGACCAATTAATACTTGCATTGTGTTTCATCTAGCAATACCATGTGCTACAGATTTGGGGGGAAGTATAGTACCATAGAAATCATAAAGGCTTATGCTGTCAGACAGCCTGGGTTCAAATCCTACCTCTCACACTTATTATCTACACTACATTAGATAAGCAATTTAATTTCCTTTGCTTTTTCTTCATCTGTAAAATGGAAGAGGACTAAATAGTTTGAGTTCCCTTTGAATGCTAAATGTATGATTTTATGATTTTAGCTATGTTATGCCTGGGGCTTCATTTGGTGGCTTCTCTCAGGAAGTGATTAGTGGATTCTTTCTATTTTGAATTTGTCCTATATATATCTAAAATAAATTTGGACAGTTTTCTTTTACAGTTTCTTGGAATATGGTATGAAATTTTTTGCATTGGTCCTAGCTTTCTTGTAGTTCAATTATTGTAGGTCATGTCTCCTCAACCTGTTTCCCAGATCAGTTCATTATGACTGATTACACAGGATAGATTCCTACATTGTTTTAATCTTCGATTTTGTTCTAACAGGTCTTCTTGTCTAATAGTGTCATTGAATTTCTTTTGGTACATGTAATTTTCAAGGAACTTGTTGGGTGAATTTGATTATTTTATGTTCTAAACTATTATTTTTCCTTCTAATTCTTGTTAAATTTAATTTCATTTATAATACTATCCGGGTACCTTCCTCTACATACTATCCTAGTCTTTATGGCTAAAATATTTTTTCTGGTGAATTGCTTTAAACAGTTGTGGACTTTTTTTTCCCCTGTTTATTTTCCTTTGAAATGATTCTATACTCATTTTTTTTTCATAATGTGGTGTCATCTTTTTCTTATTCTTATCTCTAAAGTTCATATATTCAGTAGCTTTTTGCAATTCCCTCTCCCCAGGGGTGGATTTCTTTGATAGAAAGTTAGTTGGTCTCTATACTCCATAGAGCTTTCCCAGGGAAGACTCTGCCTCTGACTTCCCCATTCATGGTGCTTCTACTAGGTTCTGTCTGGTTTACCTGTGCTTATGATGGCATGATTTTGTACAGCTCTGGAATGGATGAAGATACACACTCTTTTTCTTTCAATTTTTTGCTCATTATTCCATCTGAAGCTTTTTTTATATCATTGTTAGAGTGAAAGAGGGAAAGTGAGCTACCATGTTACAACCTTAATCAAAAGAGCCTACGTTTCATTTTTTGAAAATACTGCAGAGAGTCCTTCTCTCTTCTCCCTCGGTCTGGACAGAGGCAGCATAGGTAAGTGCCATGGTCTTCGTACTGCTGGAAAGCTCTAAAGCCACAGGAGAGACCAAAAGTGACATGACAAGCAGTACACGAAAATGCATTTGGGCACTGCCCTGAAGGCCAACCCATTTGGAGGAGCCTCTCATGCCAAAGGGATAACCTTGGAAAAAGTTGATGTGGATGCCAACAGCCCAATTCTGCCATCAGGAAGTGTGTGAGTTCAGCTGATTAAGAATGACAAAAAAATCACTGCCTTTGTTCCCAATGATGGCTGCTTGAACTTTATTGAGGAAAACGATGAAGTTTTGGTTTCTGGATTTGGTTGAAAAAGTCACGCTATTGGTGATATTCCTGGAGTTCGATTCAAGGTTGTAAAAGTTGCAAATGTTTCTCTTCTGGCCTTGTACAAAGGCAAGAAAGAAAGACTAAGATCATAAAAATTGTATGATATCTTTGTCATAGTAAAAAAAAATTTCATGTAAAAAAAGGAAAGAAAATACTGCAGAGACCACATCATCTTATCTCTCCTTCTTGAAATTTTTTGGAACTCACTTTCTCCAAATGTGGTATGTGTATCATATAGTCATGGTTTCTCCTTTGTCTGTAAATCTAGATTGGCTGCTTTTCTTTTTCTTTTTCTTTTTAAATTTATTTATTTATTTCATTTTTAAGATTCATTTTCACAGAATTTTTGGGCTCCAAATTTTCTCCCCCCTTGTCCCCTCCCCCCACCCCAAAACACCGAGCATTCCAATTACCCCCACCACCACTCCGCTCTCTCCTCCATCATTACTCTCTGCCCTTGTCTCCATCCTCTCCTCTGTCCTGTTGGGCCAAATAACTTTCTATACTCCTTTACCTGTCTTTCTTATTTCCTAGCAGCAAGAACAGTACTTGACAGTTATTCCTAAAAATCTGAGTTCCAACTTCTTTTCCTCCCTCCCTCCCCACCCCTCCCTTTGGAAGGCAAGCAATTCAATATAGGCCAAATCTGTGTAGTTTTGCAAATGACTTCCATAATAGTCATGTTGTATAAGACTAACTATATTTCCCACCATCCTATCCTGCCTCCAATTACTTCTATTCTCTCTTTTGATCCTGTCCCTCCCCATGAGTGTCAACCTCAAATCGTACCCTCCTCCCCATGTCCTCTCTTCCATCGTCCCCCCCACCCTGTTTATCTCCTTGTCCCCCACCTTCCTGTATTGTAAGATAGGTTTTCATACCAAAATGAGTGTGCATTTTATTCCTTCCTTTAGTGGAATGTGATGAGAGTAAACTTCATGTTTTTCTCTCACCTCCCCTCTTTTTCCCCAAACTAAAAAAATCTTTTGCTTGCCTCTTTTATGAGAGATAATTTGCCCCGTTCCATTTCTCCCTTTCTCCTCCCATATATTTCTCTCTCACTGCTTGATTTCATTTTTTTAAGATATGATCCTATCCTATTCAATTCACTCTGCGCACTCTGTCTCTATGAGGGTGTGCATGTGCATGTGTGTGTGTGTAATCCCACCAAGTACCCAGATACTGAATAGTTTCAAGAGTTACTAATATTGTCTTTCCATGTAGGGATGTAAACAGTTCAACTTTTATAAGTCCCTTATGACTTCTCTTTGCTGTTTACCTTTTCATGCTTCTCTTCATTCTTGTGTTTGAAAGTCAAATTTTCTTTTCAGCTCTGTTCTTTTCATCAAGAATGCTTGAAAGTCCTCTATTTCATTGAAAGACCAATTTTTCCCCTGAAGTATTATACTCAGTTTTGCTGGGTAGGTGATTCTTGGTTTTAGTCCTAGTTCCTTTGACTTCTGGAATATCCAATTCCATACCCTTCGATCCCTTAATATAGAAGCTGCTAGATCTTGTGTTATCCTGATTGTATTTCCACAGTACTTGAATTGTTTCTTTCTAGCTGCTTGCAACATTTTCTCCTTGACCTGGGAATTCTGGAATTTGGCCACAAATATTCCTAGGAGTTTCTCTTTTTGGATCTTTTTCAGGTGGTGATCGGTGGATTCTTTGAGTATTTATTTTGCCCTCTGGTTCTAGAATCTCAGGGCAGTTTTCCTTGATAATTTCATGAAAGATGATGTCTAGGCTCTTTTTTTGATCATGGCTTTCAGGTAGGCCCATAATTTTTAAATTGTCTCTCCTGGATCTATTTTCCAGGTCAGTTGTTTTTCCAATGAGATATTTCACATTCTCTTCCATTTTTTCATTCTTTTGGTTTTGTTTTGTGATTCTTGTTTTCTCCTGAAGTCATTAGCCTCCATCTGTTCCATTCTAATTTTGAAAGAACTATTTTCTTCAGTGAGCTTTTGAATCTCCTTTTCCATTTGGCTAATTCTGCTTTTGAAAGCATTCTTCTCCTCATTGGCTTCTTGAACCTCCTTTGCCAATTCAGTTAGCCTATTTTTCAGGGTGTTATTTTCTTCAGCATTTTTTTGGGTCTCCTTTAGCAGGGTGCTGATCTGTTGTTCATACTTTGCTTGCAAGTCTTTTATTGTGCTTCCCAGTTTTTCCTCCACCTCTCTAACATAATTTTGAAAAATTTTTGAACTCTTTATGAGCTGTTCCCAGGTAAGATCCCATTGAGTGGGCTGGGATGTAGAAGCACTGACTTCCATGTCTTTCCCTGATGGTGAGCACCGCTCTTCCTCATCAGAAAGGAGGGGAGGAGAAACCTGCTCACCAAGAAAGTAACCCTCTATAGTCTTGTTTTTTTTTCCCCTTTTCTGGGCATTTTCCCAGCCAGTGACTTGACCTCTGAATATTCTCCTCACACCCACCTGCCTCCTGATCCTCCTAGCCAGCGCTTGGGGTCTGAGACTCAAATGCTGCTTCCCAGCCTCAGGGCTTTGGGCGGGGGCAGGGCTGCTATTCAGTGTGAGATCAAGTTCAGCTGCCTGGGTGGGGGCAGGGCCGCCTCACGGGCACAGTTCCCTCAGGGGGTTTATGCAGAGACCTTCAATAATGGATCCTGGCTCCTGCCTGCTTGGGGAGCCCTGGTCTGCTCCCACCTCCGCTGGTGCCTCCTGAGGGGGCCTGAGTCATGGGGGCTCCCCACTCCCCTCTCGACCCACTGAAAAGACCCTGTCACTGACCCTTGTCACCTGTGGGTGGAGGGACCCGCACAGCTGCTGGAGATTCTGTCCCTGAAGCCTGCTCGGATTTGCTCCCTACTCGGATGTGCTCCTCTCAGCACGGGCGGCTGTGGCAGGGCTGTTCTTGGCTCCCAGTACGCTGCGAGAAGAACCTTTTGCGAGAGGTTTTCAGGCTCTCTGGAACAGAAATCTTATCCACTCTGCTGTTAGGTGGCTTCTCCCGCTCCCGAATTTATTGGCAGCTCTTTACTACAGATATTTCATGGGCTGTGGGTTTGGAGCTAGCACATTTGTGTGTTTCCACTCTGCCATCTTGGCTCCACCCTCTGATTGGCTGCTTTTCTTAACATACTTCATATACTTTTAGATTCTGAATGATTGGTGAAAAATAGTTATAATGTAGAAATGTTCAATAAGAAATCAGCTGGTATCACTGCCTTCACTTGTCACCCCAGAAAACTTAAGCTGTGTAGTCTTTACAAGAAAATCATTTGTTCGTTAACCTACTGATTTGCTTAGCGTTAGGCTCTACCAATTTCTATGGGATGACCACTACATAGATTAAATAAACTAGCTCCACATCTCCCAACATCTATTAGTCTCAGCCTGGATCAGGATTGCACTAAAAAAAATCAGTCTATTATACCTGAGCTGTAAAAGGAACTACTGAATATACGCAGAAAGTGTAGAGGATTAAAAGACAAAAACTGTGAAAGTTTCCCCTTAAGCATGGACTCTGTTATTTAAGGGCAGAAAAAAGTGTCACTTTACTGTGCTAGAACCTAAAGCAGAGAGACCATATTACAAGGGCAAAGGGTGACTTATTAATGTGAGAAGACAAACTGTGATTTTGGAGGAAAATGATTCACTATCAATGACCTATGGAAAAAACACTACAGCTTTGCCTTTGGTCTAAGGCTTTAATTTCTTCTTTTGGGGAGTTTAGAGATTTCCCTGCTGCCTGGGATGGCTGTGCTTGATCCAAGTCCAATAGCTGCCAAAAATGGAACAGGAAAAGAACTGCAGTCTAACTTTACTGTGGGTTTTTCTGGGAAAAAGGAAAGGAAACAAAAAGCCCTGGAGCAGAAGATATCTCAGCCCTCCTGCCTCCACATATCCAGAGATATGTTGGAGAGAAAATTAGAGTTAACATGAAGCATGCCAGAGGGACTTAGATCAGAGAAATGTGGTGTCAGCATCTTCATTGTCAAGAGAAGGGGCATTTTCCTTTAGGAAAAAATAATTTCTATGCACTTGGAATCAGCCAGATAGTTATTTGGAGCTTAACCCTGGGCCCCTCGTATATCTAGACCTTTTTTGGCAAAGAAATATACATCTTTGCGAGAATTTGGTAGAAATATATATATATATATATGTATATATATATATATATATGTATATATGTATATATGTATATATATGTATATATATATGTATATATATGCACATACATCAGTATGTATGTGTATATATACATATATTCATACCCACATGTGTGAATATGTATGTATATACATATATACACATCTGTGTGTATGCGTGTGTATTTTTTTTGCTATAAAGATCAGTCCATTGGAATGTAAGTACCTGAAAACCTACTGAATAGATGTGGAAGAATCAGGATACTGTGAAACTCAAAATAACACCAGAAAAACATACTGAATATCAAACCACTTAAAAAAATAAACCTTTGTAGTATGAATTTGTTTTAATATTTCATTTTCCTGCTAATATCTGCACCGTTTTACTGCCCAAATTCTCTTACTTCTTAAATTCATAGACTTAGAGCTGGAAGCGACTCAGTCCTTTGATTTTAAATCCTGAGCTCTATCCATGACACATGGCTTCTTATTTTACATCCTTTTGAAGAATGAACTTTCATTGATTTTTCTAATATTTGCATTGTCTTTTTAAAACAATTCTTTTGTCATTTCAATATCTAATTTCTTTCTCTGTCCTGAATTCTAGGCTACTTGCCTACTTTTGAATCACTGCTTTCAATCAGTTAAGGAATCAATCAAACAGAGGGCATTTATTAAGTACCCACTCTATGTCAAGCACTGTCTTAAATCTAACTTATGTGTAGTCCCTGATACTTAACCATTTTCTCCTCACAACCTGTTCTTAATAATTACCTTGTTTGTTTAAGGTTTTAGTTTTTTCCATTCCTGTTTCATGAATCTATCTCAGAGAATAATTAAATCTCAAATTTAGAAGGAATCCCAGAGGTCATCTAGTCCAACCTAATGTATGAGGAATTCTCCATTATAATATTGCCAAGGTGGAGGCATTCCATCTCTTCTTCAGGTTCCATTGAAGGAGGAAATCTCTGCCACTTATGATACCACATTCTACTTATAGGCAGCTCTAATTATTAAGAAATTATTCTTTATACTCACCAAATTCTTCTTCTTTGTAACTGTCTCTCTTTAGTCTCCCATTTCTATCCATACACAGCTATATACCTTGCTCCTAATTCTGTCTTCCTGGGACTAAACAGAACAATCTGATCTGTCCCCTACATGAAGGACCTACAGATATTTAGAGAAAGCTATCATGGCCTTCCTCCCTCCCCCCCAAAAATTAAATAAAATAAAGTTTTTTCTAGGCTAAACACTCAGTGTCTTCATCCTCTTGCCTTATGTTCTTTTTGAAAAAAATGTCTATGAAAGGAAATGTGGCATAGTGTAGGGCTTCTTAAACTTTTCCCACTAACAACCTCTTTTCATCTGAGAAAATTTTATGCAATTGTGGAAATATAAAATAAATATATAAATGAAACATTTACTGAAAATAAATCACAAAGAAATTTATTTTAAAACAATTCTTTGATACAAATATAATTTTTAATTTCTTAAAGACAAAAGCAAATTTAAATGCTAATGAGATGGATTGTTTACTTATTTTTACCCAAATAATCAAATCTTGGCAGAATATTTGATACTACAGGACATAGGGCATCTTAATTTTTTCAGAGTTTATTGATATTTTGATTTTATAGTTATCAATGCTGAGAATGCTGTTTTGCATAAATACATAGTAAAAAAAAATGATAGAAGTATGTGTAGGACCATTTCAGAAAATTAAGGTCCTAATCCCAAGCCAAAATTCATAAAATGATTTTTTTGAGAAAATTCAGGTTTTAAACCTTGATAACTGGGCAAACTCTTCTTGAACTTTTAATGACAAATCACTGGCATTTTTAATCCAATTGATCATGGTTTATGAACACAACTTAGTTTTCTAAAATCAAAATTTGAAGGAAAGTATTTCTAAAACTGTGTCCCTAGGCAATTCAGATGATCATTTATAACTCTTACAATTAAATCTTTGCATGGGTTATCTTCAGTTATAAAATCATCTGTAGCTGTAAATATTTCTAAAGAAATCTAAAGAATCATTTTGCACCCTATTCTTCCATATGTTAACTTTTTTAGTAAAACTTTTAATTTTATATTTTAACATAAGCATAAATATAAGATTATATTTTTCCATTAAGTGACATATTTAAATCATTGAGTTTTTAAAAATATCCAACAGTTTTGAAAGTCACAATTTAGCATAAAAAAGAACAAAATTGGATTTATGCTCAGTCAAAAGTAAAGTAACTTCAATCTTTCAATTTCAATAGTCTGTTTAAATTTCAATGACTTAAGAGCCACCTTACCATTCCATGTAGCAATAAGCTTTTGTAATTGCAGTTCATGTCTTTCCAAAGGTTTGAAAACAAATGACTATTAAGGGCATAACTTTTAATGGAATTAATGATTTTGATAATGTTGAGAAGCACAAAATTTAACTCTGGTAATATTTTTTTTTTTTTTTCAGAGTCAAACAGGGGTTGAGCTTTATTACAGGGTTTCGGTTACAAGTGCAGGGGGGTCTTCTTTCTTAGGACGAAGAGGGGGAGATTTCCTAAGGAGGCTAAGCTTAAGGGAATGGAAGTAGAAGTACAAGCGGGGAGAGAGGGGGAGGGGAGAGAGAAAAGAAAAGAAGCGGAGCCCTACTTTTCTCTTTGGCTCCACACGTGCTAAGAGAGCTTTTAGGCTTCCTCAATCCTACTTAATCTTCAGCCACACAGTTTGCATCTCAATACCGTGCTGTTAGGTAACTAGGTGTGCTCCAATCCGGGACGACCTCGAGGGCAGAGAGACTCCACCCATCAGGTATCTCTGGGGGAGAGGCGGAAATACCCGAGCTAGCCGAGCTAGCTCGGTCTGACCTTCTCGAACCCCCGCTGTTCATGGAGGGCCTCGTAAGACTCTAAGATTTAGAAGTCCCACTTTTACCTGCCCGAGACTGTCCACACGGAATTGAGCTTCCAGTCCCAACATATCCCCTTCTTTGTTATGCGCGGAGCGCACCTGGCTCTAGAGCAAACAGTGGCTGGAGGCTGAGTGGATTAAGGAAGGCCTTTAGCATATGAGTACCTTACAACAAGACTTCATTCACACAGAAATCTGCAGCTAGCACAACTGACAAAGGGAGGCATCAAATAAAACAAAGATGAAACTAAATGGCTGAGTTACAACAGGGGAAGTGCAATCAACTAAAATCCCAAAGCATATTTTAAGAGAAGCAGCTGGTGTAGGCGCCTTACACGTCACCACTCCCTTAATCTTGCAAATGGATCTATACAGGTGGAAAATTGGTCACCTCCTCCCCACCCAAGTGTCCTGGGTTTGTGATAGCAAAGTCCTCATTCAGCTGGTGAAAAAAGGATGCCTAGATTGAAGCTGTCAGCAGCAGTGTCTGCGGTTGTGATGAGGGCTGCTTCCTCTCTGGGCAGCAAGGTTAAAGCTGTCAGCAGCAGGCTCAGGTGGTGTATGATCCTTCTCCGGGGTCTCTGGGCTCTCCGGGGTCTCCGCCTCCTGCGTCTCCATCGTCTCCGACCTCGGTTCCCACCTACGGATCCTTCTAATGGGAATCCACGCATCACCTTTTCCTGTGGAGACACAAACATACCCTCGACCCCCTATTAGTATCTTAAAATGTCTCATAGCTGGAGTAGTATGTGCGCTTTTTGAGACATCTGTATCAAGGTCTGATTGTATTAGGCCTCTTGATCTTAGCTCTGATTGTATTAGGCCTCTTAATCTTAGCTCTGATTGTATTAGGCGACCTTTTCCCCTTCTTTGTTTAGCGAGGATCGCCTTCAAGGTAAGATTGATAAGAATGCATACTGGCTCTTTACTTAGGTATAGCTGCTGCCAGGTGCTTACAAATGCTTCATTAACATCTTCTGCCTCCCACTTTACTGGGTGCATTGTCTCTAAGGTATTTTGGTACCCTCCTATTCCCCACACTGGTCTCTGGCTTTCTTTAAGCTTCCAGTGCCTTAAGGGAAGGGCAATAGCTATGGGAAGCTGATCCTGGCCCCTCCCTGTACTTATTTCTTTCTGCCCAGGGGTAAGGCAGGCTCTAGCTAAGCTCTTCCAGTCATTAGGAGTCAGAACGAACTGACGGCTGAGAGTTTCAAGCATGGCTATAACAAAGGGTGAATTAGGGCCATGCTTGGTACAAGCCTCTTTAAGAGTCGCCACTCTCTTCCACTCTATAGGTATGTGGCTCCTCCGAACCCCACCGGGGACACTGGGGTCCGCTATTTCTAACACAGGAAATGTCCCTACATTTTCTCCATTCTCTATAGCCTTTCTTATTCCTTTTTCCAAACTGGACTGTGGCCCTGAACTGTCTGACCAATGGAGCAGGTTATAAGGAGGCGCGGAGGGAAGGCACGGCGTATTCTCCCCTGCCTCGCCTTTTCCATCCGCTAGATGGAGCTCCGAGTCTATTTTTTCTTTACGCTCCTTAACTTTCCGCTTAACTTTCTGCTTGCCTGGGTCCTCCCCTCCCCTCTCTCCGCTTCCACTCTCTTTCCAATCCCGCCCTGGTCTCTCCGGCCCTTCCTTACAAAATTCTCGGAGGTCGTTTAACTCTATTGTGACCCCCGCCTCCCTGCCTTCCCTGTGAAGTGTCTCAGCCCAGACCTCCTGTTCCTCTGGCTTTATTACTGGCAATTGATTCCTCATCCCTGCCCTTTTCCCAGGGGTTTGGGAAGCTTCTCTCCACTTTCTCTCCTTCCGAATCTAGGATTCGGGACTCGCTTCTTTCACAGCCCCTTCCGGGTGTACCCCAAAAGCACCCAGGATTATCTACGCTCCCAATCCCTGTTGGAGCGCCAACTGCCAAGCCTAGAGGCCTGTATTGGGCTACCCGAGTCTTCCTTACCTCACCTCCCGAGGTCTTCGGCTGGCCACGCCGGATGCACGTATGAGAGAAACGACGTTCCAGAGTCAAACAGGGGTTGAGCTTTATTACAGGGTTTCGGTTACAAGTGCAGGGGGTCTTCTTTCTTAGGACGAAGAGGGGGAGATTTCCTAAGGAGGCTAAGCTTAAGGGATTGGAAGTAGAAGTACAAGCAAGGAGAGAGGGGGAGGGGAGAGAGAAAAGAAAAGAAGCGGAGCCCTACTTTTCTCTTTGGCTCCACACGTGCTAAGAGCTCTGGTAATATATTTTTGACTGTGAGTACTTCCCAATGGATCATGCGGTGAGTAAAAGTGATATGCTTATTGCTACCAGCTTTAACTTTTGCAATAAATTCAATATTCTTGCCCATCATTGCTCCAGCACCATCTCTACACACCCCAATATAATTTTTCCATGTAAAGATTTATTTGTGAAAATTTCGTTGACTTTAAGATACATGTCTTCTTTTGTGTACCCTTCCAAATGGTGACAAAACAAAAATTCCTCATGTATGTTTCCTTCATAAATATATCTTACATAAGTAAAAACTGTGTCATGTTAGAAATATCAGTTGTTTTATTTAACTGAATTGGAAACTTTGGGCTTAAACCTGGTTATAAGCTCTTGGAACTGATCATTTCTATTTCTGAAATTCTTTTGGAAACAGTATCATTCAATAAAAAAATTTCATCCCTATACTTTTTTTCCCCATTTACTATTTCTGGCATTTTAGTAGCATCAAGTAACATAAGATCTTCTCTGATCATGTAGGGTTTGTTAATTTTTGAAATTAAATAAGAATAAATATTTTTCATCATCTGTAAGAAATTTCTTAAAGCATTGTTTTTCTTTATTTGAAGATTTTAAAAGTCATTAAAAATATCCTTTTAATTTATTGTGGTATGCTGTATGCTTGGTATTAAGATGTCATTTTAGTTTGGTTGGTTTCATGCTTTCTGCAGCCAAAACTTCATTATAAATTAAGCAAAGAAGTTTTTCCACACTACAATCATTATTAGAAGTAAATCTATATTGCAAAAATGTTTCAACATATTTTCTTTTTTCCAGTCAATTTAGGTGAACTACAACCTAGTACTGAAGACTCTGTCACATTGTCATCAGTACTTTTACCTCTTCTGTATAAATTTAGCCCTTTATTCATAAGTGAAAAATATTTTTGTCCTAAAATATAAATAAATACTAGCGTTAGGGTATGAAATTCCATTTATTTGTGCTTAATTTAAAAAATGATGTTCTTGCATATGCATACAGTAGTAATGGTGGCAAATATTATTCAAGTGCTTTTGTCTTTACTTGTTGCATTTAAACACTTATGTTTCTGTAAAAGAAGGAGATAACAGCAACTTCCAAAATCAAGCATTCTAACCCAATGCAATCCAAAGACATACTAATTTGATATTTACGTAATGGGGAATAATGGAGCAAAAATGTTAAAAGTCTTTATTTTCCATAATTAAACTATTATGCTTCTGTAAGAGCAGAAGACTTTGTATGTACAGTAAAAACACTACAATTCATAACATAATATAGTCTCAAATCTAAACCAAGGTGTTTCTGCATTCGATGGCATTATGTGATGTGACAGCACGTACAGTGCAAAGTGCACATGTTGTTTGTTCAGAACTAAGACTACGGTGAAGTTTCATGATGTAATTATTTCCAGACACACTTTGGATTCATTACAAGTTTGATTTTGAATTGGCGTTATGTCTTTGTGCATTCAGAATTCTTTTACTCTTACCAAATTTTTTGTAACCCCCACCTTCAATTACACAACTCAGAGTTTATGAAACCAGACTATAGTGCACAGAAATCTGCCTGTAAAGGAAGGAAGACCTGGATTCAAAGGTCTCCTGTAATGCATACTGGCCAAGAATTTCTAGGAATGACATTCATCCACTCAAAACCCTTGAGAGTTTTCTAAGACTTTATCTTCCCCAGAAAGTGCTGATTTGTATGTGTAGAGTAAAGTTCCTCACTTGGCAGCTCTCTATAGCAGTAAAAGTTACAATACCTATACTCTTCTGCAATAGCCAGGTGGTGTAGAGGATAGAGCACTGTATCTGGAGTCAGGGAGACTTAAGTTTAAATCTGGCCTCAGACTCTTCCGAGCTATGTGATAATACCAGTATCTACCTCACAAGGTTTTTGTGAGGATCAAATGAGGTAGTTTTTGTAAAGTACTTAGAATAGTTCCTGGCACATGGTACATGCTATATAAATGCTTATTTCCTTCTCTTTCCTTCCTTAGCCATATTCCAGTTATGAGTCTTTTAAGGAGTCTCCTCAGCTCTTTGTGTACATTTAAATAGGTAGTGGCGTTATAGAATAAAATTGGATTTTTAAAGACTGGGGGAGGGGGACAGGGGAACAACTTTGTGTTGTCAGATTGGGTGGACCCTCATGATTCCCAAGGAGTCATGTGGAATTGAATTAGAGGGATAGGTTCTTGTTCAAATAATGGGGGCAGGCTTCCCACACTGGAAACCCATAACTTCTTTTGCAGAGTTCCAAAAGTAGATGGGCACTCTATCAACTTTAGAGATTTAGAATTAAGGAAAAGAAAAGTGCAACTGAAAATACATCTCCTAGTTCCACCAGAAATCCTAGACAAGGTTTCTGGAATTTTGCTCTTGAATTTTTCCAGATTGTCTTCTTCCTGACTGGCCATAAAAAAAAAAAAAATAAATTTCATTATGATACTTTGCCTAGCTTTCCTTTCTTATTTGGTGGCTGAGAAGAGTGACAGCTTTTTTTCTGAGCTCTGGATCTAAACCTAGCTTCCTCCTCATCTCATGCTTTTGTTTTCTCTCCTCCCTTTCTTCCTTTTCTTCTTTTTTTCCTTTCAATTCCTCTCTCCTTCCTTTTTCCTTTCTCTCCATTCTTCCTCTTTCCTGATCTCTTTTCTCTATGCAACAAACTAAGAAGATAACATTCTCTCATGTTGTCTCAAAATCGTATAGTCCATGCTGAACTTAGAATAGGAATTCAGTATGGTCCATTATAATATGTCTTTGTATTAAATACTGTTTTCATTGAAAGTCTAGATGTTTTACTAAGAGTTATATTATCATTATATAGAAATCATTTTTGAGAGATTTATATATTTATTACTATGGTTGCAGAAATAGTAGGAGGTAAAAGTTTTCCCCTTTTCTGGCAGCCATGGTAATAAGTATCGTCTACCAGTTCTCACTGAACTATATGATCTCCAATTCATAATATTGATTGCACCTTGAGTTTTTGTCCTCACTTCCTTCATGAGTGTTTTCTCTGGTAAATTGTTTCCTACCCTACTTCTAACCTTCCTAAAAAGGACTTGAAGAGAACATTTTAGAAGTTCTGTTACTCTTTATGTAATTTTCTGCTTTAATGCACATTCTAGGATTTGCAATCTGATGAGGACCTTTTGGTCTCTGTCAGTTAAGAAGCAGCTACTCTGGCCTTTAGTTGTCTCATTTTTTTCATCAGGTCAGGGGAGGTCCCTTCTGGTTCTGAAAAAAACTTAAGCAATTTAATGAAATATATCATGTTCTTAATGTATTTTTGTTATGACTAGAAATTTCTTAATTAAGAAAATTAGAGTACAAGACCATTGTAAAACTTTCTTTCAAAAACAGTTATAAAAACAAACAAGATTAGTCTCTAAATTAAATAGGAACAATATTGATTGTAATATTTCTAACAAATTATGTACTGTTCTCTCAGAAAATTATCTGTATTTAGAATATCAAGGTCTTCAGAAAAAAATAGGAGGAATCCCTTTAAATAATAAATTTTGCCAACTTTGAATTACTGCTTTAAGGTCTGCAATGTTCTTTACATATGCTCCCATTTAATCCTCAGACTAATCCTTTGAGATAGATGCTACTATTATCTCAGTTTTACAAATGAGGAAACTAAGACTGAGAGCAGCTGAATGATTTTTAAGGCCATTTTAAGCTGGGCCTGACTCAAGCCAGTTCCCTGATAGTTTAGGTTTCATACTGGAACAAAGTGAGACACTTGTAGGCCATTCAACAGTTGACAAAAAGATAATGATTTAGTATTAGCAGGAGAAGGATATTTTGCAAAGATAGGCACTGAAAGCCTTTTGAGTTGATTCAGCTGAGCTAAACTTCCATCACCGTCTTCTAGATGAGCATCTGAGAATCCCTTCAGCCCTTTATGAATGCTTTGTACTCTCAGTGATGAGGAGATGATGTCAACAATTGGAGCTCTTAGTCCCCTGAGCCAACCAAATCCCTAGGAATACCTCAATACCTATACATGAAAAACTACCCTAACCCACAGAGTGGGGGACGGGGATATTGGTATACTATTGCTACCATATACCATCCAGTGGTGGTAAGACCTAAAGATCTTTTAGGGAATGATGTCAAACTCAAAGAGAAATAGATCCTTACTGGTCATATTGACTTGTTATTTAGTCATTTTCAATAATTTCTTACTCTTTGTGAAATTTTTGGGGTTTTCTTGGCAAAGACACTTGAGTGATTTGCCATTTTGTTCTCCATCTCATTTTACAGATAAGGAAAATGAGGCCAACAGGGTTAAATGACTTGCCCAGGAAAACACAGCTAGGAAATGTCTGAGGTTAGATGTGAACTCAGGACTTCAGAACTGGCATTTTTTCCCAGTGTTTCATCAAGATACACTATATATTGACTTAGAAAAATGCAAATTAATATTATCTATATTGTACTATATTTTTCTCTATTTTTGTTAAACACTTCGCAGTTATATTTTAATGTGGGGAGTTTGGTGGATCACATGAGGTCTGCTGAACCTCAAACTTGGCACTGCTGTTCCCAATGACCTTCCACCACTTCAATGACTTTAAGGCCTTTACTGGTCAACCAACAAGTTGCAAGAAGATTGTTAAAAACTGAACTAAAGGAGGGAGAGAAAAACTAAAGTAGAAAAGTAGCAAAAATTAAAGTAACATTACCTTAAAGCAATGAGTAAACCTGGCACAAAGAAAGACAAAATACCAACTTTAAATGGTCTGGTGTACTTGGTGGGTAATGTCCAATCCCTGCAGTTCTCTGTGTCACCCACTTGGCATTCTCTCGTCCATCAGTGAACACCTTCTCCTCCCTGAGAGTTCAACAGAGGGGAAATTCAAAGTCTTTGCCTTAGGAGAGGACTCTGAGGCTGGTTCCCTGACAACAATACCATACCTTAGTCCTGTAAACCTTTCTTGTGAAGGTGCTGTATACCACTGGGTCTTAGGCTGACTTTGTTGTGGTTATCACTCAGTTGTATCTGACTCTTTGTGACACCATTTGGGATGTTCTTGGCAAAAACACCGTAGAGGATTGCCATTTCTTTTCCCAGTTCATTTTACAGATGAGAAACTTGGGCAAACAGAATTAAGTTACTCATCCTGGGTCACACAACTCATAAATATCTGAGGTTGGATTTGAATTCATGAAGATGAGTCTTCTTCGTTCTAAGCCCAGTGCTCCATCCACAGCACCACCTAGTTTCCTGTTATACTGACTGACATAGAAAGGATAATTTAAAGTACTAACAGGATACAGTGGGCCTGCTCTTCTACTACATGCCACAGAAAGTACCCCCTCTTCTGTCACGGGCCTGAAGCTGCTGCTGGGGCCTGCATCTCTGCCCACTGCTCACTTAAATGACTTTAGGGTATTATTACTGCCACAAAAAGTCATACACTTAGTATCTGAGGCAGGATTCAAACTCAGATCATCCTGACTCTAAAGCCTGTGCTCTATCCACTATCACACACTGCCTTTCTATTTTATCTTATTTAACTTTTTGCAAACAAGATCTTCCTATGTCCCACAGGCCAAAAGTATGGGATGCATTCATGGCTTAATCCTAAGGCTTATTTTCATGGAAGCTTTGACCTGCTCTGTTTCCAAACAGCTAGTTTGTCTGTCCACAGCAAACTCCTACTATTTGAGGCTCACCATATTAGTGATGGACTTAATGTGGGCACTTGATTAGTTATAGACCTAATGCAGCTCAGAACTCTTGAGCTCAAGTGATCCATCAGTCACAGTTTCTCCCAGAAACAAGGATTACAGGTATGTATCTCCATGCCTAGGAGATACTGCCTCTTGAATCAAATATCTACCTTGTCATTAATTTTTTTAACTTTGTCTTAGAGATAGATTATTTAAGGTAACTGTATAAAACTATTCCTTAGGAATTTATATTATGTTCATTAAATCAGGCCTTTATACCTATTGCTAGAGATAACAGGGGTGGGCAGCTGGGTGACACAATGGATAAAGTACCAGTCCTGGAGGCAAGAAGACTCATCTTCCCAAATTCCTAATCTGACCTACCTACTTACTCACTGTGTGACCCTGGGCAAGACACTTAACCCTGTTTCCCTCAGTTTCCTCATATATAAAATGAACTGGAGAAGGAAACGGCAAACCCGACTGGTATCTTTGCCAAGATGTCCCCAAAATGGGGTCATGAAGAGTCAGACATGACTGAACTAATGAATAGCAAACTGAGATGTCAGGAGGCTTAGTGCTCTTTATTCTTCCAGAATTCCTGTCTAGTAACAATAGAACTTTAGAACATGGCTTCATTTTGCCACCTCTTTCCCTAATAAACTTCCTGAACCAATCAGGAAAGACTTTGGAGCAGGTATTGAATAACTCTGTAGCTATTAAAATGACTATTCTATAAGCTTTGTCTGGCCAAGAAAAGGAAATTCATCTCACTGCATTCATCATCTCCTTGGAATACTCAGTATAGCAGCACTCCTACTCTTGAACTGAATTCTCATTTAATCATTTAGAATTAAATACACAATTATTATTCTATCTATACTGAAATGCATAGTCGAAACTATGAATCATGACCCCACAAAACTCAATTATTCCAACGGCAAGTGGCAATACCAAAAGGTCCTCCTCCTAATCACAACGTTTAAAATTGCTTAAAGACACATGGTCAAGATAAAGACCACTTTTTAAAATAGTCAGGCTTTATTTTTAACTTTCAGGTGATTAATATGGAAATGATTTAAACATTCTTTCTACTCTCAGTGCTTTCATGATTTCTTTACTTAGAACATTCAAATCTGACTCACTCAGACAGGGAGACTAAACTAATGAGTTTCTCTTTTTGTTAAGTTTATCTTAGATGTTGCTTTAGCCCTTAACCTTGTATCCTATGATTAATTTTGTTGTGCCACAAGAGGCTCAGTGGAGTTGTTAAGAAATGGATCCTGCCTGGATATCACATAACTAAGTAAAATTAAAGGAACAAGAATTTTTTTTAGATTTAATGGAATTTAAAAATGGCTCACTTCTCCCTAGAAAGGGCAAAATCTGAGTCTGCCTCAGCTTCTCTTTAAATCACAAAGTACATGTGTCTGCTCTGATAAAGGAGATGAAAAAAAAATATATATGAATTAAAAGATTGCTTAAAATCCAACACTGTTGTCTTCATTTTTTTTTCAGGGTACCTAAAATGTATGAAAAGATCACTGAAACTAATCATATTACTGAGACTAAGACCTTCCTGCCTTCCCCAGTCCAGCTTATGATGGCAAGAAGACAAATATTTAAAGTGTTTTTTTGTTGAAAATTGCTTCATTGGAATATTATTTGACTCTGGTTTATGAAGCCTCTCCCAATTAATTCTCATTAAGCTATCCCTCAAACAACTCTATGAGTAATATTGAGAAGAGAGAGAAATCATCCTTCTTTTTCCCCTTTATCTCTTTAGTGTCTGAAAGGTATTAAGAGCATAATGGAAGTTACAGTGAAGGATTTTCAAAGACTTCAAAAAAAAAAAAAAAACAAAACCAAAAACCAGTTAAGTCATCCATGATTGACCAAAGGGATAAATGGATTCTTTCCATTAAATCTTGAAAGACAAAAATTTTAATTCCAGTATCTAAAGAGTTTCTAAAGAAGTCATTGTTTTATTGTTCTTTCCTTGTTGTTGAAGAAAATCATTGAAGGATACATTAATATAAAGGATTTTTTAAAATTGCTATTCATCTCATAATAGCATATATTTTTATTTCAATTTCTAATATTTATACTTTGTATTCATTTTTAGTCTGACGATTATAAACTATGCTAACTATGTAAATGTTAAAGCAGTAGCAAAACTTGAGGTAAGTTATAAATATTTCCATTAGGCAAATTAATGAATATTGTTTCCTATTCAATTAAATGGAAATGGTTCTTTTATACTTCTGCAAACCATTAGATCTCTTTCATTAAATTTGAGATTCAGAAATAATAAAGAAGAGGAAAACATTTTAATAAAAACTGATATAGAGAAAACAGTGAAATATGTAGCCACAATTCCCTTTTCTTTTTGCTTCATAGAGGATAAGCTAGCCAACAGAAAAATTAGAAGAACCAATTTTGCTTGGGGTAGAAGCTGATATAATTACAGAATAGGTTTCTATAGTTTTGGTAATTTATTCAGATTCATATTATGTTCAAATTTCATAATAGATTCAGTTAGTGGAGACCTGAATTCTGAATCTAGTCTCAGACATTTATCAGCCATATGACCTCAGTGAGTTACTTAACCTCTGTTTGACTCAATTTCCTCAGCTATATAATGGGGGTAGGCAATAGTGCCTAGCTTGAATGAGTTGTTTTGAACATTAATTGAGATAATATTGGTAAAATGCTTAGCACAATGCCTGTTATATGGTAAATACAACATAAATGCTTATTCTCTTTCCCCTTTCCCATTCCAGAGCATATCCAATAAAATGTCTTTGAACCCAGAAACAGGATTAATAAAGAGATTAGCAATAGATTAAATTACCAAGAGATTAGTGGTAGAGAGGGTTTGGGAGTTGGTATATTTAGAGACAATTATATATGAAAAAGCACCACAACACACACGTACAGCAAACAAGAGATCTACAGAAGAGTATTTTTTAATATTTCTCAGGAAATTCTAGACTTCATGAACTCCATTAACTATTTACTGGTTTAATGGATATAGGGAATCATCCATTTTTCTCTAACACAGCTAATACCTTCCCTTTAGGAAAAAGAGAGGATGAAGCTTTAATAATGGGAGAAGTACACAATAATGTACATGTTGGGGAGTGAATTTTATTTTTTTCACTTGTTATTCCTTGAGTTTCTCAATGCTCTAAAAGAAAGTATAAAATATCATTAAAAAGACTGGTCAGGAAATGTAAGACATCATCAACTTTATTCCCTTAATATGATCTAAGTTCTCCTTTAAAGTGTCTCAGAGAAACAAAACATTATAAGAAAAATTTCACATATTCCTCCAGTAACCCATGTCAATATTTAATAGTCTGCTATTGGGAAATTCTTTTCTTGATGTAGGCATCAAATTAAATCAACAATGTTTTTATTGAAAACAGCTAGAATACATGAAATTCTGCTCATTTCTAGTCACCTTGTTTTACCTTCTCCATTTCATAAATGATAATGTATTTAAAATAGTGGTCTCTGGAAGATCATTTAAAGGAACTGGAAGTATTTACTTTGGAGATGTTAATAGATAGACGATTGTCATATGAAAGACACATCTACTTAATCCAAGAAACAAACAAAAAAAAATAAATGAAACTAGAAGGAATAGATGAAAATTGCAGAAAAGATTTTTTTAATGTTTAAGTCCTAACAATTGAAATATAAAATACAAACAAACAAAAACATCTTGGTTGCCTCAGGAAATAATGGTTTTGTAATAACTGAGGTGCTTTGAGGAAAAACTTGTTGACCATTTGACAAGAACGACAAAGAGAAATTTCTGCTCTGAAAAGGGTTACATGATCTTTGTGGCTCCTTGCAGCCTAGATTTTATGATTTTTCTATCATTTCTATCATTTTCACTACTTTTAGTCCTCTAAGAATTTTTTAAAGATACTTTTGTGGTCAGAGCCAAGATATCAGGAGTTTGCCAAAATTCCCCTCCAAATAACTTTCAATAATGCCTCAAAATGAATTCTGGAGCAGCAAAACCCACCAAATAACAGGATGAAACATTTTTTCCAGTCCAAAACAACCAAGAAGGTTGGCAGAAAAAGTTTATTTCACTACGATGAGAAAGGAGTTCCATCCAGCTCAGCAACACCCCAGCAAGACAGCAGCAGGAGGTACGTGAATAACTCAGCAGCAGGACTTAAGCACAACTGAATAGGCAGCACCAGCTTCTGCAACTCTCAGAGGTTGGAAAACAGATGAAAAGGAGATTACAAGGTTCCCTTTACTGTCACTGGGTGGAAGACTGTTTCATTGTCCATATGGAAATTCAGGTAGCAGTTCTGGGTATCAGTTTCAGGGGAAGGAGCACCACTAGCACACCAGTGCTTACTTCCCAGAGTGAGGACTTTGGTCACAGTGCAAGTGAGGAAGAGTGTTTGTTGTTGTTCACAAACCAGAGGATTGTCCAGCAGAGTAGTAAACATATCTCTCCTTAGATCATACCATCTTGGAAGAATGGAAAACTAAAAAATTGCCAGAACTAGCTCTGAAAAAAAAAAAAGATGCACCACAAACACACACACACACACACACACACACACACACACACACACACACACACACACAAACACCCCTGAAGCTTGGGACTTTCAAGTACAAGACTCAAGAGGAGCATAAAAAAGTAAAGAAAAGAAAAACAGGAAAGAAAAACCATAAGGGATTGAACATAATTAAACTGTTTTGGTCTTACTTGTAACTCCTAAGAACTTTGTCATTTTTTTTTTTTTTTTTGCAATTAGAAGGAGTGTTCATAGACAGAAGGCATGGATGTGAGTTGAATGTGATAGGATGATATCTAAAAAAATAAAATTAAGCAGTGAGAAAGAATAATGCACTGGGAGAAAGGAAAAGGGAGAGGTATAATGGGGTAATTTTTTCACATAAAAGAGTACTAAAGAGCTTTTACAGTGTAAGGGAAGAGGGGGGAGGTGAGAAGAATCTCACTCTCATTGGAATCAACTCAAAGATGGAAAAATATAGTCAGTTGGGTAAAGAAATCTATGTTTCCCTACAGGGAAGTTGGAAGGGAATGGGATAAGAGAAGGTTCAGGACTGATGGAAAAGAGGGTAGATTGGGGGAGATGGCAGTCAGAAGTAAAATACTTTTGAGGATAGACAGGGTGAAAAGAGAGAGAGAGAGAGAGATAGTAGGATAAATGAGGGGAGGGATAGGATGAAGGGAAATACACACTATAACTGTGAAAAAATATAGCAAATTTCTCTAATAAAAGTCTTATTTCTCAAATACATAGAGAACTGAGTCAAATATATGAAAATAAGAACCATTGACAAATTGGTAATAATTGGTAATTGACAAATTGACAAAGGTAAAAGTTTTGTTTTGTTTTGTTTTGTTTTTTTTAATAACTGGGTAGTTGATTCTTGGTTGTAATGCTAACTTTTTCATTCTCAGAAATATCATATTCCAATCCTGGATCCTTTAATATAGATCCTTTAATATAGATCCTTTAATATAGAATCTGTTATATCTTCTATTATCCTGACTATGGCTCCATGATATTTGAATTGTTTCTTTCTGGTTGGTTGCAATATTTTCTCCTTGACCTGAGATCTCTGGAATTTGGCTATAATATTCCTGGGAGTTTTCATTTCAGGATCTCTTTCAGGAGGTGATTAGTAGATTCTATTTACCTGAAAGACTACATATGAACAGTCAGTTTTCAGATGAAGTAATCAAAGCTCTCTGTAGTCATATGAAAACATGCTCTAAATCACTATTGGTTTGAGAAATGTAAATTAAAGTAACTCTGAAGTACAACCTCTCCACTATCAGACTGGCTAATATGACAAAAAAAAGAAAAATAACAAATGTTGGAAAGGATATGGGAAAATTGAGACATTAATGTACTGTTGGAGTTTTGAACTGATCCAACCACTTTGGAGAGCAATTTGGAACTATTCCCAAAGGATTATTAAACTGTTCATATCATTTGATCCAGTAATACAGTTACTAGATCTGTATCCCAAAGAGCTTGTTTTATATAGGATGAACAAGTCATGGTATTTGATTATGATGGAATATTATTGATCTATAAGAACTGACAAACAGAATGCCTTCAGAAAAATCTGGAAATACTTATATGAACTGATGCTGAGTGAAATGGAGAGAACCAGGAGAACATTGTACAAACTAACAGCAATATTTTATGATAATCAACTGTGAATAACTTAGCTACTCTCAAAAACACAATGATACAAGACAATTGTAATGGATTTATGATGAAAAAAAAAGCTATCCATTTCCAAAGAACTGATAGAATCTGCATGCAAATGTAAGAATACTTTTTTTTTACTTTGTTTTTCTTGGGGGGGATGTGGTCTATGTTTTCTTTCACAACATAATAATATGTAAATATGTTTTGCATGACTGAAAATGCATAATCTATATCAAATTGCTTGCCTTCTCAATGAGAGTCAAGGGATAGGAACTCAAAATTATTTTTAAAGTGAATGTTAACAGTAGTTTTACATATAAATGGGAAAAATGAAATATTATATAAAAATAATATTTTAAAAATTAAGACATGTTATTTCAACTTTGTTTTGAATTTTAACAGTATCTGCCAAAAATAAAATTATTCTCTCTAACTTAAACAAAATAAAGAGATGCTTTTTACCTCTGGGTCAATAATATAAAGGAAATCAGCCAAACAAAATGAATCAATGGGGAGAATGAATCCTTTTATTGATAGAAATAATAATAAATCTCAGAGTTAGGAGGAACCTCAACCTGAGACACTACTTAGTCCAATCTATATCTACCATAACCCAAGTGATAATCAAGCTTTTATTTGAAGAGTTTTAGGGAGCAGGAATTCTTCTTAGTGGGACAGCCTCTTGTATATTTTGATAGTTCCAGGTTGGAAAGTTTTCCCTTGCATTGAAATGAAATCTGTCTCTCATGCAATTCCTACAAAATCCTTCTATTTCTGTCCTCTGCTGTCAATCAAAATATACTAATCTCTCATAGGATAACTCTTGAAATACTTGATGACAATCATCCCTACACCCCTTTAAATTTTCTCTTCTGTAAGCTAAATATCCTTAAGTCCTTCTAAACATCCCTAGAAGGCAATATTTTAAGGCTTCTTACCATCCTATTCACTGTCCCCTATATGTCTTATAGATTGATTCTGTCTTTAAAATGTAGTGAGCATAATAGGTCAAAGTACTACAGATATATTTCTATCCAGAACAAAACACAATGAGATTATAATTTCCATTACCCTGGACATTTGTTCTTCATACTTCATTTTCAAAGAAGACCAATGACATGTCTGATAGAGACCAGTATGAGTTTTGAAGGCATTTCTACAGAGCTGGTGATGATCCAATGAAAAATTTAGACTGAATGTACCTGTGGATTTGTGCAGCTCATGTTTCCTTATACAGCACCTTCTTTGATGTAATTACATCTTGCTGTACCAGTCCTGTGCTAGGATCTTAGAGCAAATATTAAAGTTCTTCAGAGCTACCTTACTCTCTACAGTTAGCTGGGACTTTAATGAAGCTAGGAAAGCCAGGAGGTAGAGATGATGAGATATCACATTGTAAGTGTGAGGGACAGCTAGCAAAGAAGCAAAGATTCCCTGGTCTGGAGGTTGAGTGTCATGCTCAAGGAACCACAAGGAGGCCAGTGTCACTGGATTGCAGAGTGTGTGGTAGAAGGAGAGTGTAAAATGTAAGAAGACTAGAAAGGTAAAAGAGAGTCAAGTTGTAAAGGGATTTGAACGGCTCTCTAAAATGTGGTGTGTGTGTGTGTGTGTGTGTGTGTCTGTGTGTGTGTGTGTGTGTGTGTGTGTGTGTGTGTGTGTGTGCAATCTCACTGAAAGGAATTCGGGTTTCAGATTAGCACTCAAACTCCTTTGAGAAAAGTAATGAAAATGAAATCACCAACTCCTCTGTATGCATTGACATCCTCTAGGAATGACATATTACTTATTATTTATATCCCTATTAGCACTTTCTGTGCATGCTTTATGTAAACACATCTGCAACCCTGTCAGCATAAAGTATTTCTGAGATGTTTCTTGCCCCTCGTTGAATGAACTTGATAGTTTAAATGTTCAGCGGGTTTCATTCCAGCTTGAGTGCAACAAACAAAAAAGATTCATTCTATTTTCCACATATGCATAATATTATTTTATGCATTAGCTCATCTTCTACTAGGTTTTATTTGCTCAGTATATATTGCATCTCTCTCTTTCCTTAAAGTCTAAGACAGGGGTTCTTACCTTGGAGTCTCTGAACTTCTTTTAAAAAATGTATATTTTAGTAACTGTATTTCAGTTGAACTGATTTTCTTTGTAATACTATATGTTTTATTTTATGTATTTACATTACTCTGAGAAAGAGTCTATAGGTTTCACTAGACTTCCAGAGGGGACCAAAACACACACAAAAACTAAGAACCCTTAGTCTACTCTAAAATATCCTTTTATGGCAAGTTAATCTCTTCGAAGGTCTCATCACTTGTCTTAAGACTTTTTTTATTTTTATTCAGGAATCTGCTACTATTTAAAGAGCCATGATTTTGTTGGGGCAGGGGGGTACTTATCCTGACTTTAAATATAGCCTCACCCAAAAATGATTTTATTACCTCTTGGTCAACCTTTTGGCAGTGAGTTTCCTGAATTTATCCAGGCTCACTCTCTAATGGCAGTTCTTGCTGGGCTCCTATGTGGAAACTTTTCAGAGGTCAGAGTCTCCCAGAATTTGTTCTCTACTGGAAAAGTAACTGAGAATGTAAGACCACTGCTATACAAAGACAAAGCATTAGAGAAAGATATAAAGTAAAACAACAAATTCATATTTTCTCTTCTTAGAGGAAGTTACTACTTCAATATACTAAAAAAGTTTCCCAATATCTAAGTTAAATATTGGCAGAATCTAACTAAATTAATCTTTTCCTTTAAATTGAATTCAGTAATGATTACTTAAGGGTCAGGACTCTTTTTAATTATTGTTATTGTTGTTGTTTGTGTACTGTAACAACAATTTGAAATTCAAAGCCCTTACAGCAGCCATGAATATTGCGACACAGTTCTGAAAAACAATAGACTTTCCACATGGAAGACAGAACCAAAACATTTATTCAGACTCCAGAAAGCCAAATCCATTATAGTAACAAAAATCTTTACACAATAACAATGCAAAGAACAACACCATCCCCAAGCATTCCCCCTGCCAGGCTTCCCCCAAACCAGCTCCCTTAAACAAATCGCATGTAGGCTCCCTTAAACAAAATGCCCTTCTCACACTCACAGCCAACTGTAGGTTTATCTGCATCCTTCTTAGCTTTGACTGCTCTCATGACTAACTTCCTCTCAGTTCTGCTCTAGCTGTGCCTCTTCCTCTTCCACCTTTCAGCAAACTTCTCCCACAACATGTGACTTCGGCTTCCATGTGATTTGAGCAGATCACATGGGCCTATTAATGAATGATAGACATTTAATAAAAGCCAACAATTGACTGAACATCTATGAGGAAGCTAGAAACTACAGATAATGCAAGAGAAGCAGAGACAAGTCTCTTAAATAACCCTTATATTTGTGCTCAGAGGACATTTAAGATATACTTAAAGAATATGAGAAAATACAAAACAGTGGTCACTAAAGTGTTAGATTTAAGTGTTAAAGTATTTAATAGTGATGATTTGAAAAATATTCCTTAGCGATGACACTTTTGCATTAATTCATATTTGGTTGTAAACTTTAATGGATTTTCTGATTTGATCCTATCAGACTTTTCTACTTCCCTTCCTCAAAGTTCTTTCATGTAGCTACTGCCTCAGAGGAAATGACTGGCCCACACCACAGAAAGCTTAGTCAAAGAAATTTTTGGTCAGGAACAAAAGAAATCATAAAGATGATATGTACTCTTCTGTAAATGATAGAATATAAGCATATTTGCATAC
The DNA here is from genome assembly GCF_028372415.1 of Notamacropus eugenii. NCBI lineage: Eukaryota > Metazoa > Chordata > Mammalia > Diprotodontia > Macropodidae > Notamacropus > Notamacropus eugenii. The sequence continues at coordinate 202,788,121 of NC_092877.1, read as the reverse complement.
TATATATGTATATATGCATTTATACATATATGTGTGGCTATATATCTATATCTATCTATCTATTGATATATATATATATATATATGTATGTATGTATGTATTACGTGACCAGAACTCTATTTTCTATCACTCTCTTGCTCTCTTTTCAACAGCAAAATCAGCTCTACAGACATAGAAGAAGGGCCATTTTAGGAACTCTGGTCAACAGGTATTGTGTCCTGCTTTTACTTATATTTTGCAGATAGCCTTAAGATAGGAGAGAAGGTGGCATCCTCATTAGGACAACTGTCAGTAATATATAGAACAACTATAGAACAACTGCCCTGACTCCCTAACCGTGTTGTCAAATGTAGACAGTGATGACAAATGGTTCTTCCTAAAGTCCAGGAATGAAAGAGATAACAAGATAAAGAACAGATTTTGTTATTGTATGTTTTGAGGTAGCATGATCAATAGAACAAAATAAAAAAGGAGACAGTAAAGGATGGGGATTAGAGGGAGGAAGTAAGCATTTATGAAGCACCTACCATGTACCAAGTGGTTTACAAATGTTATTTCATTTGATATTCTCAGTAATGCTGGGAGATAGATACTATTATTATTATTAATTATTATTGTATTTAATAATAATTATTAATATTATTAATTATTAATGAATACATTATAATTATTATATATGCATAAATTATTATTATATTAATATAATATTTAACTAAAATAATATAATATTATTATATATTATATATCATATATCATATAATAATATATTATATCATATATTATTATATATGATATTATATATTATTATATATTATATATTATTAAATTATATGTTATATAATTATACATATTACATATTATATATAATATTATATATTATATGATATATATGATATATAATATATAAATATGTAATAATTACAATAATAATTAATTATGATGATATATTATTATATATAGTGTATATATAAGTAAATAAAATTATTAATATGATTATTATTAATAGTATATATTATATACTATTATTGCTATTATTTGTAGCTGAGGAAACTGAGGTAGACAGAGGGTAAGTACTTAACTAGCTGAGTGTCTGAAGTGAGATTTTAATTCAAGCATATCTTGACTTGAGGTCAATACACTATCCATTGTGCCTCCTAGTAGTCTCTGAGGAAAAATCTATAAAGGATAAAGAAAAGGATTAGTTAAAGAGGGGAACCTTGAAGAAGAAGTTTCATGGAAATTAAGACAATATTCTTGGAAAGTAATAGAATTTAGAGTTTCCTGTCAGATAATCCAGTATGCTTTTCACAATATCACATCACCTCTCATGAACATCCACTAATGTACATTAAAACAAAATCATTTGTCAAGTTTCTGGCAAAGGTCATTAGGCTCCAGATCCTAGATTGTCCTTAAAAACCAGCAAGAGCCAAGTGTTGTTGCATGCACCTGTGACACCAACTACAAAGAAGTCCGATGTGGGTGGATCTCTTTTTAGCTCAAAAGTGGAGAGCTGTGGTGGGTCTTGCAAATCTGATGTCCTCTCTAAGTTCAGCATCAATATTATGAACTATGGAGAGTGGGAATTGAGGATGGGGGGAAATGAGGTCAACCGCTTACCTACAGTAGGTCAAAACTCCTGTGCCAATTTGTAGAGATATCAGGTTTACAAGAAGCCCCTATACTTCCAGTCATGGCAAGATGAGGACAAAGTTCAACAAAAATAATCTGAAAAGTCATTTTACTAAAAATGACAAAAAATGAACAAACACAACAATATCTCCAAAATCACGAATAAATAAAATATATGAAAAGACGTCAAAGAAGAAATATCAGAAGGAAATATGAATTAATATTAATAATTCTTTTAAAAACTACATGTTAACCACTGAAAGACTCATCAATATTGATAACATAATAACATTAAGGGACACAGAAGAAACCCTGTTATCAATAAGGAAGGAATTGATGATTTTTTAAAGATAAAAAATGAAAAAGATGAAAATGAAATTAAGTAACTTGGAATTATCTGTAAACAACAAAAATATGGATTCACTGAAAAAACATATTGTGCTACCGGAAAATAAAATTATGCTAATAATATAAAATTGTAGAGACAGATATGGTATAGTGGATAGAGGGCTAAATTTAACATCAAGAAAACCTGAGTTTAAAATGAGTTTCAGACCCAAAAATAGTAGCTGTGTGATTCTAGGCATGTCATTTAACTTTCTTGTCTCTAAAATGGGGATAATATTAGTACCCATATCTCAAGGTTATTGTAAGAATCAAATAGCATTTGTAAAGAGCTTTGCAATCTTCAGAATACTACATCAATGCTAGTTATTAATCAGCAAACCAAACTCAAACATTGCAAATATAAGAAAAAATTACAATAAAAATTGATGGAATTATGGGAGAGAATTCAGAGAAATACAATGATTTGTAGGACTGCCTAAAATGTGAATAAAAGTCTCATTATCATTTAAGGATATCATAATGTAAGAATATTTTTAGGAATTATTGAAATCAAGGGACAGATTTTTATTTTATTCTTGTAGAATATGTGAATCTTTAATGAATTCCTCATTCATCTTAGCCATAACCATTGTCACCAAATTCCAAATTTTATGATGACAGGCAAAAAGATTTCTAAGTAGACAAGAAGAAAAGGGAAATCTTTTTTTTTAAAAACAACAATGAAATTTGGTATTATCCATCGCAAACAAGAATAAATGAAGGAATTGTAATAAGATATAGCATCATACATTCAAAGCTAGAAAAGCACTTTGACATCATATAGTACAAAGAGGAAAGCATAGATACTGCAGGGGAGATAACCTGGAAGAGAAATGATGTAATGTTGTGTAATGTAAGGTTTCATAAGGAAAGGATGAGAGGGAGATGAAGGGCCAATAGATTATGGACAGATAACAGAACCTTGGAATTCTTGAACAAGAAGGAGGTACATTTGTGGGTGATGACAAGATCAAGCATATGATCATCTTTTTCTGTGGTTGAAGTAGGGGTGGAGTAGATCATGGGAAGTGAATAAATTGATAACTTAGTAGTTAGAATATTTGAAAGGAAGGCAATTGGGAAAGAGAATAATTATGAACCATATACCAAATGGAAGAAGGAAGGGAAATGACTTGGAAGTCTGAAAACAATAGTTACTAGGGAAGTTGGTCACTTATGGAACAGTGGAAGGGACAGGTGGTATGAACTTTGGGGCTGTAAGGTTGAAGGGGATGGGAATAAGGAACAGAAAGGTAAGAAATGATGAATAAGGTTTGGATGATGACTTATAGAGGTTCAGAATCACTGGGATATATAGAGTATGACCAAGTATGAGAATGTTCATTTTTGAGTTGAAGATACCATTGCTCTTCCCAAAGAAGTCTGGAAATTAATCTTGAAACAAGTATAGAAGGAAATGGAAGAAACACAATCAGATGTCAGATGGGAGGTCTTATTTCACTCCTCCTCTTCCACCCAAAAGCAGGAGATGAGATAGGAAATGAAGTAGCAAGAGATAAATGTTGAACTTCTACTTCAGGAGTAGGAAATCCTCCTCCCTAACAACTTAACTTTCCTCTTCCTCTTCCCTTAAGGGACAGACATAGTAGGAGGTGGAGGTCCTGTGGTTAAAGAGAAGGATTTTCCTCTTTGCTATGGAGAAAAAAATTAAGTGACTTGCCCAATGTCACACAACTAGCAAGTTATTGAGAGCAGATTTGAACTCTGATTTTCCTGCCTCCAAGATATGAACTCTACTCATTTTACTCCCTCTGTGCCTCTAAAACTAGAAACACCCATCTCAAAATTGCTGAGAAAAGAAACAGTGCAGAAAAGGAAGTCAATCAAAGATCCACTCTCCAGTCACAGTTACTGTAAGTAATGAAGACTCCTTTTATTTTTCCATGAGTTTATGGTTTACCCCTTCTAACAGGTTGGTGAAGGGCAAATTGTTAACCCTTTACACTTTCATAAGAAGTTTAAGGAATCCTGATATGCTTGGCAGATGTGAAGAGAGAGTCAAAGGGTCTATGAGGTTCGCTGAGAAGGGCTACTCCTAGTTTAGTTATCAATTTCTTTCTGATTTCAACTTCCCTTTTTCATCCAGGGACCACCCATGGTTCATTGCTTTTTCTCAAAACGTCTAACTCCCTCAGCACTGAGATAGCCAGTCCATCATGCTCCTTAGCATTTACTACTATCCAATCCCTACACAAGTATCAAATTATATGCAGATTTGATTTGTTGGATTTTGTACAACTCTTTGTAAAATTTTCTTGCTTCTTTGTTCTCTCCAGCAGATGCTGGTACTCAGGCTGTGATTACCTTCCTGGTGGTAATTTTGGTTTTGTGCACCATAAGCACTGCTAGATCATATGACCAAAGGTCCCAAGAAATGATATATCTTGTTGCCTTTGAGCATGAGGAAACCAACTGCAGTGACAGCTTTGCTTGCTTCTCCAGGATAACCTATGAGGCACCCTCCCACACAAGTAAGACTTCCTTTTGTCTTCTGGTTTTCCTTACTGAAGAATCAATATAGACATTGATAAGGTCAGTTCTTCCAATAGTATATCAGCTCACTTGTTATTTGACAAAAAAATAATGTTTAGCATAAACATACTAATGGTTTTGATGATCTAAAATCTATGCAATTATTAGTGTCCTCTGCCTACCCTCCAACAATCAGGGGACCACATAGGCTTGAAAGCCTCTTTGTATTTTTGTTTCATGAGTTGCCATTCCCAAATAACTTATTGCTTAATGATCACTCAACTACTGGAGTTTCTCTGTCCTTAGATTAAATTGAACTTTGAACAGCAGAGTGGTCTGGCTTTGAGACTATACTCAAGGTCTTTCCTGCATGATAGTTTTAGCCAGAGCTTTTGCTTTGATGAAACAGACTCTGAAAAACCTAGATCAGACATATACAAACTCAGATGAGATATTGGAATAGAACTTTGTGAAGGCTTTTTAATAAATAATGAGGCAGAAATATTGAAAAAGATACTGGCACATGATGGACAAAAGGCTGGATGATGGTAAGAGCTTCAAAGTATAGAACACCAAAATCTGTGAAAGATCAGAAAAAGGTAATAGAATGATGTAGTCTGGGTATAAGTAACCTTAAGCATATTATCTAATGGTGATTTTATATTTAAAAAGGTGCAAAAATGCCATGCAGGAAATGTGCCATCAAGAAAGGAAATGAGCAAGGCATGTAATAAGAGCAAAAGATAACACCTGGTCGTACTAAGTTCCACAATCGTTCCCATAAAATATTATAAAATTTCAGAGAAGACCACTGGCATATTGGGCTGAAGTCTATGGAGAATTTATGAGAGGTATCTATCTTAAGCTAAAGAAGCTAAGTAAAGGCACTTTCAGTCTGGAAGTGATCTGTAAGCCTGAGACTGCTCTCCACCCCACTAATAGAACCAGACAACTTGGATAATGAAAGATCATCTTCATTAAAGTCTTTAACCTTGATTAGTTTCTTGAGTAAAAGGAATGATTATAGTCAGCCCTTTCTGGTGAATGAAAGGGGTCACTGGGGATCAGGACAGATGCAAAGAAAGACATTTGCTGTTACCGTACTCTGAAATACAGAACAGAGATGGAAATCAAGCAGCATTAATTCTTCATCAGCCCTCCCTTTCCTATTGTCCCCTTCCTTCCCATCTTGCTTTCATTTATATTGCTCCCTTACTTTGAATGTCCACTTATTTCCACCAATAGCAACCTCATGCATTTATTAAGTGCTTATTTTGTGCAAAGTGCTATGATAGGAAGTAGGGGGAAGGGGAGTGAAGAAATAGAACTGAGACACAGACATTCTTAATAACACTTGTCTAGACCACATAATTTCATCAAACATTCAGTCTATGATAGGTAAAAAAAGAAAAAAGTGCCCAATATAGACTGATAGATTAGGAAAGGAAAATGAGCATACTTTGGCACATACCCTAAAATTGAAACCATGGATTTAAAATATTCTAAAGTCAAGATAAATGAGATTCTATGACTTAATATTCTACCCAGACTGTGAGCTCAGGAGGAGGGAAATATTTAAGAATAAAATTCTGATAACACAAAACGATATGTTTCCAGTGAGGAATGAAAAGAGGAACTGCCTAAAGAAAATGTAGATAGAGAAGGAATTTATTAGTAAACTTAAATTTTAAAATGACACATGCAGGAGAAGGGAATAAGGGTAAGTAACAGACGATAAATAAGATGAATACAAAAGAGTAGCATTGTAAATGAAATGAGGTTTGTGATTAAGGTTATGGAAAACAAAGATTTTTCAGAACCTATGTTAACGGCAAGAGGAAAACAAACGTAGAGATAGTGCCAATGTTCTTAGTAAATAAGATGATGATAACTGAAAAAGCAGACCTATTCACATCTTATTGGGCTTCTGTTTTCTCACTAAATGAGAATGACATTTGGGCTGGGAAGGAAAGAATCAAAATGATTAAGAGGGATTTGAAATTCAAAATAGATGAGAATATGGTTGGAGAGAATCTAGCATACTATAATTACCTGAAGAGAAGTCTATAGTAGAGTTCAACCTGTCTCTATTGCTGGCCCTGTTCCATTCAACTGTATCATAAAAAAGCAGAGACAGCATGGTTATGAAGTTTACAGGTGAAACATCTAAAAAAGACAGTTAACACATCTAAAAGGAGCTTAAAAGACTAGAATAAAGGACCAAATCCAGCGAGATGAAATATAGTAGAGATTAAGTGCAAAATGCTAAACTTGTGTTCAAAGTACTAACTATAAAAGTATGCAGCAATTAGGGAGAGGGGGCATGGCTAAATATCAATTCATATAAAAAAGAAATTGAGAAATCTAGTGGGTAGAAAGCTTAATATAAGTATACACTCTCAAAAGACAGTCAAGTAAGTTAGTGTGAATTTAGAGTGAATTAATGCATGCAGTGTCCAGGAGGAAGGAAATTATCATCCTCTTGCCCTAATCAGATCAAGTATTATATTGATTTCTGAGAACTATATTTTAGGAAGGATATTGACAGGCTAGAATAGTGGTTCTCAAACTTTTCAACGTTAGGATTATTTTATATTCTTAAAATATTTTGAGGGCCTCTTTTTCTAAAGAGCTTTTGTTCGTATTGGTTACATCTATCTATATTTGCCACATCTGAGATCGAAATGTCTTACTACTACTTGAAAATAGTTTTGACCTCACAGATACCCATAATGGATTTAGGGAACTCATAGGGATCCTTCATCCCTACCTGGACCACATTTTGAAAACTGCTGAACTGGCACACAGAGAGAGGCACACAATGGGAATGATAACTAGTTATCCATTTATGTTACACTAAGTTCAATTGAATCTCCTAGCGATGTTTAGCCTGGAAAAGATGAGATGCATGGAGAATTTGACAATATTCATCAAAGATTTAAAGAACTACCAGGTGAAAGAGCAATTAGGCATGATTTGCTTAATTCCCAAAGACAGAATTAGGAGCAATGGATTGAAGTTTCAGATAAGATTTTGATTCAATACAAGAGAAAACCAATAGCAATTATATCTACCCATTGTGAATGAATTGCTTAGGAAGTTTCCAATTACTGCAGGTCTTCAATATAAGGTTGGATGACTTCTGCTGTGAGTGTCACAGTGGGGGATATGTGTGGGGTTAGACATTTCATTCCAACTATAAGATTCTAAGACATCTCAAAGAGTTTTTAGGTTCTAGACTTGCTTCTGCAAACACGAGCACTTTTAAAACCTGAGTTTTTGAGTTCGAGTCATTTTACTCTGTTCCCAGGTACCTGAATCATGTAAGCCCAGTGGCTTAAGATGTCTCAGTCTTGGTCTCATGTTATCCCTAGAAACCTTTTTTATTTACATAGAGGAGATAAATAGAACTCTTTCTTTTACTGAAGAGACTAATCAATGCTTTAAAAACAACTGTAATGAAGATATTTTATCATTATCTGAGCAGTTTCATTTCATTAATGGTGTTGAGAAAAGTTTAGAGTAGAAAGGTCACATCCAGAGAGGACTTAACTTTTCTCAGTTAAGACTTAGGTTTGATAGTTATTTCCTCAAAATTTTTCAAATCAAAATAAGTGAAATCTCTAAGAAAGAGGTTCTTGGTGAAGAAGCTACTTTGTATTCTTGAGGTAATCCTCCAAGGCATATTCAACTGATCTATAATCAGAAAGTAGATGTGATGGAAACCTGCGCTTTTCTCGTAGGACATTTCTTACAGAGATGACGGCTTCATTCTGCTAAGTAGTTCCCTACTGGACTGAACACATTTTTCGGACTTCAAGAGAGTCATTTTGGGACAAGAAATATCTGGTCGAGAAGATCCAGGCTCTGTTAGAACATGCCTCATTTTTTTTTAAATTTAATTTTTACTTTTTTCTCAATTACATTAAATAAAAAAACAATTAATGTGTTTTAAGTTCCACATTCTGAATTCTCTCCTTTCCTTCCTTCTTCTCTCCGTAAGAAGGGAAGCAATTTGGAATAGGTTACACATGTGCAATAATGCAAAACATTTCCATATCAGTCATATTACAAAAGAAAGTACAAACCAAAAAAAAAAAAAAAGAGAGAAAATTTTAAAAAATGCTTGAAGCCACATTCTGACTTATCAGTTCTTTCTCTGGAAATGGTGATTCCACCAATTGTCTTGAAAGTATTTCTGAAAATAGCTAAGTCATTCACAATCGATCATTGTTTAATATTGCTGTTACTGTGTACAAAGCTCTCTTGGTTCTGTTTATTTCACTTTGCATCAGTTTATCTAAGTCTTTCTAGGTCTTTCTGATAATATCCTGCTTATCATTTCTTACAGCACAATAGTATTCCAATACAATCATATACCACAGTTTGTTCAACCATTCCACAATTGATAGGCATCCCTTCAATTTATAAGTCTTTGACACCATAAAAAGAGTTTCTATATATACACATTTGTAAATAGAGGTATTTTCCCATTTTCTTTGATGTCTTTGTGATACAGACCTACTAGTTGTCTTTCTGAGTCAAATGATATGCACAGTTTTATGTGCCATTTGGCATAGTTCCAAATTGTCCTCTAGAATAGTTGGATTAGCTCCCAGCTTCACCAACAGTGCTTTAGTGTTCCTATTTTCCCATACCTATTCCAATTTTTGTTTTTATCCTTTTTTATCATACTAGCCTATCTCATGTGGTGAGGTATTTTCTCAGTGTTTTAATTTGCATTTATCTAATCAATAGTGATGAAAAGCATTTTTGTATGACTACAGCTAACTTTGATTTCTTCTTCTCAAAATAACCTGTTCATATCATTTGAACATTTATCAATTGGAGAATGATTTGTATTCTTATAAATGTGACTCAGTTTTCTATATATCTGAGAAATGAGACCTTTATCAGAGTAACTTTCTGTAAACTTGTTTTCTAGTTTTCTGCTTTCTTTCTAAGCTTGGTTTCATTTGTTTTTCTTTATTCAAAACCTTTTTAATTTGATATGATCAAAATTATCCATTTCACATCCTATAACTATCTCTCTCCATCTCTCTCTCTCTCTCTCTCTCTCTCTCTCTCTCTCTCTCTCTCTCTCTCTCTCTCCTTATCCATAAATCTAACAGAATTTTCCATGATTCCTAAGTTATTTATGATAACACCTTCTGTCTCTAAGTCATGTACCCATTTTGACTTTACCTTGGAATATGGTGTGAGCTGTTGGTTTATACCTAGTTTCTACCAAACTGTTTTTAAGTTTTCCCAGCATTTTTTCTCAAATGATGTGTTCATGTCCCCAAATCTTGGTTGTGGGGATTTGTCAAACACTAAATTACTGTTGTCATTTATTAGTGTATAATTTGCCTAAATCCATTCCCTTGTTGAACCAGTATATTTTTCAGCATATACCGGATTGCTTTGATGAATGCTACTTTGTAATATATTTTGAGATCTGGTATTACTAAACCAACTTCCTGTACATTTTTCTTCAATTTGTTTGCTATTTTTTTATTTTTCTAAGTGAATTTCCATATTAGTTTTTTCTAGCTTTATAATTTTTTTTTTTTTACTATTTCATGGTAAACTCTGAATAACTAAATTAATTTAGGTAGAATTGTCCTTTTGTTACATTGACTCAGCCTAACCATGGATAATTAACGTTTCCCCAAGTTGTTTAGATCTAATTTTATATATGTGAAAAATGTTTTTTTAAATACTTATTCTTTTCGAGTTTCAATATAAAAAGATGAAAAAAGAACACATACAAAGCACTATATAAAAAGAAGATTCAAAATAATGCCATGAATTTCCATTTCAAGCAGTTTACTTAAAAATAAACTATGTAGTAAATATATGCCATTTTCAAAGGTAGCCTGCTTTTCTGCACTTCCTTCTAAATTTTCTTTTGTTCTCTGATGTGCCTCGCTTTCTCCCCCTTTCCCCGGAGAAGCTACCAGATGTTAATATGTGTGTGTATGTATGTGTGGATAGATAGATAGATAGATAGATAGATAGATAGATAGATAGATAGATAGATAGATGATAGATAGATAGATGTATGTATGTATAACCATGCTATGCATACTTCTGCTTATTAGTTCTGTCTCTGATGTGGATAGCACCTTCCTTCATAAGTTCTTTGTAGGTAATTTGAGTATTTATAATGCTGAAAATTACTTAGTCATTCAAAGTTGTTCTTAGAACAATACTGCCATCAATGTGTATAATGTTCTCTTAGTTCTGCTCATTTCACTCTTCATCATTTCATGCAAGTCTTTCCATGGTGTTTTTTTCCACAATAGATTAATTAGCTCATTATTCTCATAGTACAATAGTATTCCATCACCAGAATAGTATTCCATTCTAAGTTGTGATCATATACCATAACTTGCTTCATCATTCCCCAACTGATCAGCATCCCCTCAATTTCCAAATTTGCCAATGCAAAGAGAATGACTATAAATATTTTAGAATATTTAAGTTTTTTTTTCCTTTTTTCCTTTTAATTGAGAAACAGACCTAATGGTGATATTGCTTGTTCAAAGAACAGAGACAGTTTTATAATATTTTGGGTGTAATTCCTGACTGATCTCCAAAATATTCACAATTCCACCAAAAGTGAATTAATGTCCCAATTTTGTCACTTTCCCTCCAACTTTTGTCACTTTCTCCTTCTATCATTTTAGCACATCTGATAGATGTAAAATATTACCTAAAAGTTATTTTAATTTGCATTTCTCTAATCAATAGTGAACATTTTTATTTGACTATGTACAGTTTTTTTTTATTTCTCCATAAAGAAACTCTGTTCATATTAATTGGGAAATGATTCATGTTCTTACAAGTTTGATAAAGCTCTCTAAATATTTAAAAAGAGACCTTTATATGAGAAGTTGTCTATAAAAGATTTATTTCAAATTTTGTTTTCCTTCTTATTTTGATTACATTGGTTTTATTTCTACAAAACTTTTCTTAATTTTATGTAATATAAATTATTCATTTTACACCTCTCAGTGCTGTCCATATCTTGTTTATTCAAAAATTGTTTTCCTATCCATAAACCTAATAAGTAATATATTCCATGTTCTAATTTTCTTATGATATCTCCCTTTTATATCTAGGTCATATATCCTATTCTGATACTTTCAATTTCTTTTTCTTCTCTTATTAATATTAGTAGCATTTCTAATACTACTTTGAATAATATTAGTGACAGTAGACATCCTTGTTTCACTCAATCTCATTGGGAAGGTATTTAGATTATTCCCATTACAAATAATGTTAGCTAATGGTTTTGAGTAGATAATTCTTTTGATTTTAAGGGAAAAATAATTTATACCTATGTTTTAAAGTGGTTTTAAAGAAATAAGTGTATTTCATCAAAAGCTTTTTCTTTATTCATTGATACAATTACATGATTTTTTAAACTTTTGTTATTGATATAATAAATTATATTAGTAGTTTTCCTTATGTTAAACCATCTCTGCATTCTTCTGTAAATTTCATTTGGTCATAATGTATACAATCTTGGTAATAGATTGTTGTGATCTCCCTAGCTAGTATTTTGTTTAGGATTTTTGCATCTATATTAATTAGTGAAATTGGTGTGTAATTTTTTTTGCTCTTTTTGTTCTTCCCTTTTTAGATATCAGTTCCATATTTGTTTCATAAAAAGAGGTTGGTAGACTCCTCTTTTGCCTACTACAAATAATTTATTTAATATTAGAATTAATTGATTTTAAATATTTTATAGCATTCACTTGTAAATCATTTTGCTCTTGATATTGTTTTCTTAGAAAGCTCACTTATGAATTCTGCATGGTCTTTTTCAAAAATATATTTAATTAGATATTCTATTTCCTCTTGCGTTAATCTGTGCAGTTTATATTTTTGTAAATATTCTTCCATTTAGCTTAAATTATCAATTTTATTGGCATATAACCAGGCAAAATAACTCTATAATTGCATTGATTTAATCTCATTTAGTAGTATATTCTCCCTTTTAAAAATTTTAGTACTAGTGAGTGAGTTTCTTCTCTCTTTTTAAATCATATTTGTCAAAGGTTTATCTATGTTATTGTGTTTTTTTCATAAAACGAACTCCTACTTTCATTTATTAATTCAGTGGTTTTCTTACACTCAATTTCATTAATTTAACTTTGATTTTTAAGATCTTCCATTTGGTGTTTAATTGGGGATTTTAAATTTGTTGTTTTTCTAGCTTTTTTGAAGTGCATACCTAATTTATTGGTCTGCACTTTATTTTATTGACATAAGCCTTTAGAGATAAATTTTCCTCTGGTTGCTACTTCTACTGCATCCTGCAGGTTTTTATATGTTGTCTCATTATCCTTATTCTCTTTAATGAAATTGGATGTTTCTATGATTTATTCTTGAACCCATTCATTCTTTAAGATTATGTTGTTTGAACTGTCGAGTACTGTTCTTGCCACTAGGAAATAAGAAATACAGGTCAAGGGGTATAGAAAGTTATTTGGCCTTATGGGACAAAAGAGAAGATGGAGACAAGGGCAGAGAGGGATGATAGAAGAGAGAGCAGATTGGTGATAAGGGTAATTAGAATACTTGGTGTTTTGGGGTGGGGGGAGGGGACAAAAGGGGAGAAAATTTGGAACTCAAAATTTTGTGAAAATGAGTGTTAAAAGTTAAATAAAAAAAGATTATGTTCTTTGGTCTCCAATTAGTTTTCAGTTTGTATTTCCATGGTACTTTATTAAATATAATTTTATTGCATCCTGATCTGAAAAAGGACACATTTGATTTTTCTGCACTATAAAGATTTTATGGCATAACATGATCAATTTTTGTAAAGCTACCATGCACTGCTAAGAAAAAGTCTATTCCTTTCTATTTCTAATCAGCTCCCTCCACATATCTATCACATCTGGATTATTTAAGATCTTTCTCACCTCCTTGACATTTCTTTTGTTGTTGTTAAATTTATCTAATTCTGAGAGGAATGTTCAAGTCCCCACTATTATAGCATTATTACCTATTTCCACCTGTAATACAGCTAACTTTTCCTCTAAAATTTTAGATCCTATAGCATTGTGGTGAAGATGAATTTAGTACTGATACTGCTTCATTGTTTATGGCACCTTTCATCATAATATAGTTTCCCTGTTTATTTATTTTAATTAAATCTATTTTAGCTTCAACTTTGAGACCATGATTGATAACTCTTTTTTACTTCAGCTGACACATAATAAATTTTACTTCAATTCTTTATTTTAACCCTGTGTGTAAATGTCATTTTTAAATGTGTTTCTTGTAAACAACATATTTTCAGGTTCTGATTTTTGACCTATTCTGCTATCCATTTCTGTTTTATGGGTGAGATCATGCCATTCACTTTCTCCATTCCATTTTTCTTACTATTATTCTTCCCATTGTTTCTTTTTACCCTGTCCCTCCTCACATGTCTGATTAATTCTACCTACTACTTTCCTAATATGCACCCTATTTAAGACAACCACCCTAAAACTCTCCCCTTATTCTCCTATTCCTTAATCTACCCAGCCATCTAAAAATTCCTCCGTTCTCCGCTCCCCACCTACCTACTTCTTGATTTGCATATGCTACTAAAAGTATGTCCCTTCTCCTGTCACCTTACCCTATTTCTTTATAAATAATTTATTATATTTCTTTATAAATTTAGAAAACTTTTGTGTCCTTCCAGTTCTGATGAGAATAAGTGTCCACCATTACCAGCCTTCGCCTTACTTGCTTCAACTATAATATTTCTTCTATTCATGCCTTGTTTGTTTAAGAAGATTGCTGTATTTTACCACTCCCTACCCAATGTTTTTTTTTTATTTTTAATCATTCCATCATACTCAACTTATCCTAAAATCTTCCACTTTATAAGCTCTTTCAAACTATCCAAGTAATGATAATGTTCTTAAGAGTAAAGATAACATTTTCCCATATAAGAAGTAAACAGTTTAACCTTATTGAGTTCATAAAAATTGGTCTTTATTGGTTACTTTATGTTTCTCTTGGATCTTATATGTCAAGTTTATGTGTCATATCTATTGAGTTCTGGTCTTTTTGTCACAAATACCTTAAAGTCTTTTACTTCATTAATTATATTTGATTTCATTCAGGATTATACTAAGCTTTAATGAGTAAGTTATTCTTGATTGCAAGCCCAGTTCCTTTGACCTTTCAAATATCATATCAGAAGCTTTTGGTCTTCTGGTATAGAAGCTTGCAGATTGTATGTTATCCTAATTTTAGCTAAAAAACATTTAAATAGAAGATATAAAAAGAATTATAAAATGTAAAATAGATAATTTTTATTATATAAAGTAAAAACATCGTGCTTTTGCAGAAATACAACCAGTGCAACCAAAATTGGAAAGCAAATTTAAAAAATGGAAAGCAAAAACTGGGGAAGACAAGTATCTCTAATAAAGATCACATTTCTTAAATATATAGAGACCTGAGACAAATTTATCAAAAACACAAGTCATCGCCTATTTGATAAGTAGTCAAAGGATATGAATAGGCAGTTTTTAGAGAAAGAAATCAAAGCTATTTGTAGTCATATAAAAATATCTAAATCATTATTAGTTAGAGAAATTCAAATGAAAACAACTTGAGATACCATCTCATTCCTATCAGATTGACTAATTTGAAAAAGAAAAGAAAATGATAAATGTTAGAGGATATTGGAAAATCTGGAACAGTAATGCATGGTTGGTAGAGTTCTAAACTGATTCAACCATTCTCGAGAGTAATTGTGAACTATGCCCAAACAGATATAAAACTGTGCACACCCTTTGATCTAGAAACAGTACTCCGAGGTCTATGTCCCAAAGACAAAAAAAAATGGGGTGGGGAGAAGGACTTTTTTGTACAAAAATATTTACAGCAGCGCTTTTATGATGGATAAGAATTGAAAATCTAGAGGATGCCCATAAATTGGGGAATGGTTAAACAAGTGTGCCATGTACTTATGATTAAATATTTTTGTGCCATAAGTAATGAAAGCAGGAAAATTTCAGAAAAATCTGGAAAATCTTACATGAACTGATGCAAACTGAAGTAAGAAAAACCAGGAGTGTTTTACACACAGTAATAGCAATATTATATGACAAAGAATTGTAAATGTCTCAGAAATACAATGATCTGAAATAATCCCAAAGAACTAATGATGAAGCATGCTATCTGCCTCCAGAGAAAAATCTGATACTGTCTGAACACAGGCTAAAACTTACTATTTTTCCTTTGTTCCTTCTTTTCTTTCCTTCTTTCTCTTTCTTTTTTTCTGTTGAGGTCTTCTAGTACAAAAATTCTAATATGTAAATGTTTTACATGATTACACATGTATAATTTATATCAGACTGCTTACTATCACAAGGAGGAGGAAAGGGAGGAAGAGACAAAATTTGAAACAAAACTGATATACAATATATATGTACATATGTATGTGTATGCATATATATACATACATACATATATATATGTGTCATGTAATTGAGGAAAATGAAATATAGAATTTTAGTTTTTTCTTATAATATCATATCTAGACTTTTTATCATACCGTCCAGGTAGAAAAATAATTCTTATATTTTCTCTCCTCAATCTATTCAGTAAATAAGTTGTTTTTTCTAATGAAATATTTCATTCTTTTTTTATTCATGTTATTATTCTTTTTTTCATTTTGTCATTCTTTTGATTTTTTCATTATTTTTTCATGTTTTATAACTTCATTAGCTTCCTCTTCCTAGTTCCAGTTTTTAAGGAGTTATTTTCTTCCCTAAGGTTTTGGGTCTCTCCAATTGTTTTCGCAATTTCTTTATTTTCTTGGATTGCTCTTATTTTCTCCCTAATTTTTCCTCCAATTTGCTTGTTTGATTTTTAAAGTTCTTTTAAAACTCTTCCAAGAACTGTGTTTGCATGTGTGACCATTTGACATTTGTTTCTGAAGTAAGAATGACTTTTTAAATGTCACTACTTTCTTCTGAGTATCAATCATATCTTCTCTATGCCCACAGTCACTTATGGTCAGGTTCTTTCTCCTTTACTCTCTTCTTCTTCTTCTCCTTCTTTTTCTTCTTCTACCTATTACTGTCATTATTGGTTGATTGCATCTGGATCCATCTCCAGTCATCCCAATGAACATCTGGTCATTGTACCCAGATGGCTCAAGAGGAGAAAGAGAGGCTGGTGACTTGCCAGCTCTCTATCATTAAAAAGAAAGTCAAGTGCAAGTCATGTCATCATTTCTCTTATGTGGTGGTCTTCTTTGAAAACGAAGGACAAATATAACCTGTGAGTAGACTGAGCTGCCTGAGTGGGGATGTAGCTAGCTGGGTAACCCAGCTCATCCTTTCCCTTCTGTCTCCCTCTCCTTTTCCTTTGGGGTTTCCTGGCTAAATGTACTTCCTTCCTTCCCTTACTCCCTCCTTCCCTCTCTCCCTCCTCTCTCTTTTCCTCCCTCCCTCATTCCCTCCTTTCTTACTTGTTTCCTTCCTTCCTCCAGGGCTAATCTGGGGAAACAAAAACAGAATTCACCTGCCTTCCCTTTCTCATACCAGTCAGCTCAGCACCAGGTTCTTCAGCGTCTAGCTGAAAGCACCAGAGGTCACAACATGCAAAGCCTCAACATCATGAGCAAGAAACAAAGGAGGAAGAAAAAGATCATAAAATCTTTCTATAAGGACAAGGACCAAAACACAAACACAAAAGAGGTCAGCATTGAGACTGTACTCCCATCTCAAACTTCAGAAAGACTATGAGCTGCTTTCATGCACCAACAGCACTCTTGGAACAGCGGAAGAAGGAAATAGAAGAAAAAATGTCCAATGATTTTAAAAGTGTGAAAAAAGAATTCACTGATGAGAACAGCTCTTTAAAAAGGAAAATTGAACAAATGGAAAAGGAAGTACAAAAACTAGATGAAGAAAATAATTATTTTAAAGGAATAATTTTACAGATGAAAAAGGAGATGCAAAAGTTAACTGAAGAAAACAATTTGATGAAAATTAGAATTGGACAAATAGAAGCTAATGACTTGAAACATCAAGAATCAATCAAACAAAATCTAAAGAATGAAAAGATAGAAGAAAATGTAAAACTTCTAAATGGAAAAACAACTGACCTGGAAAATAGATCTGTTGGGGGTGTAAGCTCAGTTCCATGTGGACAGTCTCGGGCGGGTAAAGGTGAGGACTTCTAAACCTTAGAGTTCTCATGAGGCCCCCCAGGGAACAGCAGGGAATTGAGGTGTGAGACCGAGCTATCTCGTGCATTTCTGCCTCTTCCCGTGAGAAAAGTGCTGGGAGAGAGCATCCCCGCCCTCGAGATTGGCCCAGATCTGAGCACACCTATTGTTATCTAACAGGCACGGTATTCAGGTGCAAACTATGCGGCCAGAGAGCTTAAGTAGGGTCAGGAAAGCCTGAAGGCACTCTTAGCGCTGAGGGACCCTTACAGGACAGATGGCCTCCCCTCTCTCCCCTCTCTCCCCTCTCTCCCCACTTCCACTTCTGCTTTCATTCTCTTACTGTAAGATCTTTGCCTCCTTGGGAGATTTCTCTCTCTCCTAAGGAAGAGTTCCCCCTGCACATGTAACCAAGACCCTGAATAAAGCCTAACCCTTGTTCGACTCTGGAAAGTCTCTTCTCTCATATGTTTATCCGGTTTGGCCAGCTGAAGACCTGCGATAGGTAAGGTAAGACTCGGGTAGCCCTCAGGCCTCTAGGCCTGGCATAGATCCAGGAAAGAAAATTCAAGAATTATTGGCCTACCAGAAAGCCATGAGGAGAAAAAGAGTCTGGAAAGTATCTTCCAAGAAATAATCAAGGAAAACTGCCCAGAAGTGCTAGATTCAGAGGGCAACATATTCATCAAAAGAATCCACTGTTCACCTCCCCAAAGGATTCCAAACTAAAAACACCAAGAAAGAGTGTTGCCAAATTCCAGAACTATCAAGTGAAGGAGAAAATATTACAGGCAGCTGGAAAGAAGCCATTCAAATATCGAGGAGCTACAATCAGGATCACACAGCACCTTGCAGCTTCTACATGAAAAGATCAAAGGAATTGGAATATGATAATTGGCAAGGCAAAGGAGCTGGGACTGCAAACAAGGATCAATTACCCAGCAAAGATTAGCATAACATTTCAGGCAAGGAGATGGACATTCAATAAAATAAGGGATTTCCAGACCTTCCTGATAAAAAGGTCAGAACTCAATTAAAAATTCAATCTTCAAACACAAGTCTCAAGAGAGGCATAAAAAGGTAAACAGGGGAAAAGAAAACTTGTTACTCAATTTGGGTAAACTGTTTACCTCCCTATCAAGGAAGATGATCCTTGGTAATCGTGAGAATTGTATATCTATTATGAAATACAAAAGGCATATACAGAGATAGAAGGAACAGGTATAAAGTAAATTATGTGATGATAAAAATGTTATTTAAGCATACGAAGCAATTGTAAAAGAAAACGTGCAAAGGAAGAAGTAGAAAATAATAAAATACATCACAAGAAGTACAAAATTATATTACAGTAGAGGGAAAGAGGGGAGGGAGATGAGCATTGTTTGAGAGGTACCCTCATCTGATTTGGTTCAAGGAGGGAACAACAAACTTATTTAAGTATATAAATTTAACTAACTCCACAGGCAACAGGAGGAGAAGGGGGAAAGAAAGGGGATGGGAAGCTAAAAGGCAGGGAAGAAATAGTAAGGGTAAAGGGCAGTAAAAGAAAGGGTGGTTGAAAGAAGGAAGGGAAAAGTGCAAGAGGTGGTGGTAAAAAAATAAAACTATTGTCTAGGGTAAGGGAGAAGGGAGAACTAAAAACACAAATGATGTGAAAGAGGGTGGAGGGAAAAACACAGAAAGTTATCATAACTGTGAATGTGAATGGGATGAATTTTCCCACAAAATGGAGATGGATAGGAGAATGGATTAAAAGCCATAATCCAACAAAATGTTGTTTACAAGAAACACATTTGAAATGGGTGGATACACACAGGGTAAAGGTAAAAGGTTGAAGCGGAATATATTGGTCCTCCGCTGATGTAATAAAAGCAGGGGTAGCAATCCTAATCTCACACAAAGCAAAAACAGAAATAGATCTAATCAAAAGAGATAAGGAAAGAAACAATATCTTGCTAAAAGGCACCACAGACAATGAAGCAATATCATTACTAAAAATATATGCTCCAAGTGGTATAGCATTCCAAATTCTTAGAGGAGAGATTGGGAGAGTTGCAGGAAGAAATAGACAGCAAAACTATACTACTGGGGGACCTCAGACTCTGCCTCTCTGACCTCGATAAATCTAACCTTAAAATAAACAAGAAAGAAGTTAAGGAAGTGAATAAAATTCTGGATAAGGTAGATATGATAGATTTCTGGAGGAAACTGAATGGGGATGGAAAGGAATATACCTTTTTCTTAGAATTATATGGCATATATACAAAAAAATGACCATATACCATACTATCAAATCCTCACAATCCAGTGCAGAAAGGCAGAGATATTCAATGCATCTGTCTCAGATCATAATGCAATAAAAATCATATGTAATAAAAGAGCATGGAAAGTTAGGCCAAAAATTAATTGGAACATAAATAATGTAATTCTAAAGGAGTGGGTTAAGTCACATATCATAGAAACAATCAACAGCTTCATTCAAGAGAATGACAATGATGAGATAACCTACCAAATCTTATGGGATACTGTAAAAGCAGTTTTTAGGGGAAGCTTTATATCTTTGAATGCCTACATGAATAAAATACAGAAAGAAGAAACCAACAACTTGGCATACAGCTGAAAAAGCTTGAAAAAGAAAAAATTGAAAATCCCCAAGTAAATTCCAAATTAGAAATGCTGAAAACCAAAGGAGAGATTAATAAAATTGAAATTAAAAAAACTATTGAACTAAAAAATAAAACAGAGTTGGTTTTATGAAAAAATCAATAAAATTGATAAACCTATGGTCAATTTGATTAAAAAAAGAAAGAAGAAAACCAAATTATTAATATCAAAAATGAAAAAGGTGAACTCACCTCGAATGAGAAGGAAACTAAAGCACTAATTAGAAATTACTTTACCCAACTTTATGCCCATAAATTCGACAATGTAAATGAGATGACTATTTTAAAAAATATAAATTGCCCAGATTAATAAAAGAGGAAGTTGAATACCTAAACAACCTCATCTCAGAAAAAGATATTGAACAAACCATTAATGAAATGCCTAGGAAAAAATCTCCAGGGCCAGATGGATTTACAAGTGAATTCTATCAAACATTTAAAAACAGTTAATTCCAATACTATGTAGACTATTTGGGAAAGTTGGTGAAGGAGGAGTCCTCCCAAATTCTTTTTATGATACAAATATGGTTTTGGTATTTAAACCAGCAAGAGATAAAACAGAGAAA
Source organism: Notamacropus eugenii (assembly GCF_028372415.1). Lineage (NCBI taxonomy): Eukaryota > Metazoa > Chordata > Mammalia > Diprotodontia > Macropodidae > Notamacropus > Notamacropus eugenii. The sequence goes on along the minus strand of NC_092877.1, from coordinate 202,767,182 downwards.
AAAAATTGTAGATCAATTTCTCTAATAAATATAGATGCTAAAATTTTAAGTAAGATTTTAGCAAAAAGAATACAGCAACTTACCATGGGAATAATGCCTTATGATCAGGTAAGACTGACACCCAGAATGCAGAGCTAGTTCAATATTAGGAAAACCATTAGCATTATTGATAATATCAACAACAAACCTAACAGAAACCACATGATTGTCTCAATAGATGCAGAAAAAGCTTTTGACAAAATACAACACCAATTCCTATTAAAAATCCTGGAGAGTATAGGAATAAAGGGAACTTTCCATAAATTAATAAGCAGTATCTATCTAAAAAGTTCAAAAAGCATTATATACAATGGAGATAAGCTAGATGCATTTCCAATAAAATCGGGGTGAAACAAGGATTTCCATTATTACCACTATTGTTCAATATGGTACTAGAAACCTTAGCTGTACCAATTAGAGAAGATAAAGAAATTGAGGGAAATAAAATAGGCAAAGAAGAAACTAAGTTATCACTCTTTGTAGATGATATGATGATATACTTAGAGAATTCCAGAGAGTCAAGTAAAAAACTACTTGAAATAATAAACAACACTGACAAAGTTGCAGGTTACAAAATAAACGAACTCAAATCTTCTGCATTTCTATATATTACTAACAAAGCCAAATAGCAAGAGATAGAAAGAGAAATCCCATTTAAAGCTATGGTAGACACTACAAAATATTTTGGAGTCAACATGCCAAAACAAATCCAGCGACTATATGAACACAATTACAAGATACTTTATAAAGTCAGATCTAAGTAAGTGGAAAAACATCAGTGGCTCACGGGTAGGCTGAGCCAATATAATAAAAATGACAATTCTATCTAAACTGATTTACTTATTTGGTGCCATACCAATCAAACTACCAAATAATTATTTTCTAGAGCTGGAAAGAATAATTTCAAAATTCATCTGGAAGAACAAAAGGTCCAGAATAGCAAGGGAACTAATAAAAAGAAGTGCTAGGGAAGGTGGCTTAGCTCTACCAGATCTCAAATTGTATTATAAAGCAGCAATTATCAAAACCACTTGGTACTGGCTAAGAAACAGAAGGGTAGAAAAGTGGAATAATCTAGGTACTCAAGACACAGAAGGCAGTGAACATGGCAGTCTACAGTTTGATAAACCCAATGACCCCAGCTTCTGGGATAAGAACTCACTGTTTGACAAAAATTGCTGGTAAAACTGCATAAAAGAGTGGCAGAAACTAGACACAGACCAATGCCTGACACTGTACACAAGAATAAAGTCCAAATGAGTATATGATCTAGGTATAAAGATTGATACTATGGATAAATTGGTGGAGCAAGGAAAAAGGTATTTATCAGACTTGTGTAGAAGGGAAGAATTTTTGACTGAAGAAGAGATAGAAAATAGTGTGAAGTGCAAGATGGATAATTTTGATGACATTAAACTGAAAAGCTTTATCACAACCAAACCCAATGCATCCAAGATTAGGAGGGATTCAGAAAAGTAGGAAAGAATTTTTGCAGCTAATGTCTGTGATAAAGGCCTCCATTCTAAAATGTACCGAGAACTGAGTCAAATGGACAAGTCCTTCCCCAACTGATAAATGTCAAAGAATGTGAGCAGTCAGTTTTCAGAGAAAGAAATTAAAGATACCTACAGTCATATGAAAAGATGCTCTAAATTGCTATTGATTAGAGAGATGTAAATTAAAACAACTCTGAGGTACCACATCACACCTATCAGATTGGCTAACGTGACAGAACAGGAAGCTGATAAATGTTGGAGAGGATGTGGGAGAGCTGGAACACTAATTCATTGTTGGTGGAGCTGTGAGCTGATCTAAACATTCTGGAGAGCAATTTGGAACTATGATAAAAGGCCTACAAAAATGTGCATACTCTTTAATCCAGCAATATCCCTTATAGGACTGTATACCCAAGAGATCATAAAAATGAGAAAGGGACCCATATTTATAAAAATATTTATAGCAGCACTTGTGGTGGTGGCCAAAAACTGGAAATCAAGGGGATGTACATCAATTGGGGAATGACTGAATAAATTATGGTATATGAATGTAATGGAATACTATTGTGCTGTAATAAATGATAAACAGGAAGACTTTAGAGAGGCCTGGAAAGATTTATATGATCTGATGCTTAGCGAAAAGCACAGAACTAAGAAAACTTTGTACACAGTGATGACCACGATGTGCAAGTTTTTTCTGGTGGACTTAAAACTTCATTGCATTGCAAGGACTTAAAAAAATTCCCAATGATCTTTTAAGGCAAAATGCCTTCCACATCCAGTGAAAGAACTATGGAATTCAATCAGAATGCAGCAGATCATTTTATTTTGTATTATGTTTGGTTTGTCATATGATTTCTCCCATTCATTTTAATACTTCTACATATCATGACTATAGTGAAAATGTATTTAATAGGAATGTATTGTAGAACCTATATAAAATTGTATGCTATCTAGGGGAGGGAGGGAGGAGGTATGGGGGAGGTAGGGGAAAAAAACCTATGTTATATGGTAGTTACTGTGGAACATGGGAAATAAATAAAATTGGTACTATTTTTAAAAAAGAACAAAATAATGTCAAAATTGTTTTTACTTGCAATTGGGAAAAAATAAAACATTATTCAAAATTATAAAAGGTTTCCATGTTGCTGCCCTTCACAGCATAAAAGTTAGTTTCATATCATGTTAACATGTATATTTTTAGTTTTGTTCCAGAATACAAAGCTGTTGCTGAAAGTCTATTATTAATGAGTATACAGGTTTTTAAGGTGTGAAAATAACATAGCAAGCTAAAATTAAACCTTATGAAAAATATTATAGATTTTTGGTTTTTTAATAGTAATACTTTTTTTAACTTCTATAAACCCATAATACTGCCTATATACTATAGGAATCCAAATATATGTTTCAGTTTCCTCATGTTATGATCTACAGAAATCCTGAACAATGTATATTGGTGTCATTCTCAGTATATGTTTTTTACACTTAAAGAAATCATTTAGTCCATCAAACAAGGATTCTTTGTATCAGGCTTTTTACTAAGTAGGTAATAATTAAAAATACCATTCCTGCCATTGTAAATTTCAAATTCTAATAACATGCACACAAACACACACATTCACACATGCACACACGTACATACACAGGCACTTCTAATCTCCAAGGAAAGAGACTAAGGTTGGGATGGTGGATGGGAAAAGTTTACTATAAAATGTGGGATTTGATCTGAGTTTTAAAATAAACAAGAAAACCAAGAGGTCAATAAAATATGAATTTCAAGTATGGGGAAAAGCAAAGTTAAAGTCAGGTTGGTAGATAAAAGTTGGTTGATTGGTTGTTGTACTTCATTCTCAAAGATGACCAAAATGACATTACCATGATAAAGTCAAGTTTTAATGTATTCTCCTGTAGCTGATCAGACCAATATGAGCTCAGAATGCTCTACCCACAGTTTGGGCACAGACAGTCCATATGAACATTTGGGGGGAATAATCCAAGTTTGTACATACTACATTTCTTTTGAGCTTTTTCAATTCTGCTTTGCTCTTATGGCACAGCACCCTTTCTGATGTGGGCACACCATGCTCACTGGTTCTGTGTCAGGGTCTCCCATGTTGCACAATCAAATTCAAAGTCCTTGAGAGATATTTTGTGAGTGTCCTTGTATTGCTCCTTCTGACCACCATGTGGTCGCCTGCCTCATGCAAGTACTTCATAAAACAGTCTTTTTGCAAGCACACATTTTGCATTGGAACAACATGGCCAGCCCATCAGAGTTGCACTCTCTGAAGCATAGTTTGAATGCTTGGAAGTTTGCCTGCTACCTTATCCTGCCAGAATCATCCCAAAACAGTTCAAATGGAAGTGATTCAGTTTCCTGGAATGGCACTAGTAGACTGTCCATGTTTCTCAGGCATACAACAATGAGGTCAGCATAATGGCTCTGTAGACCTTCAGTTTGGTAGTCAGTCTAATACCTCTTCTCTCCAAAACTTTTCTTTGATTTCTCCCAAACATTGAGCGAGCTCTGGCAATGCCTGTGTCAACCTCATTGTCAATGTCAATGTGTACGTCCCTGGAAAGTATGCTACCAAGGTAAGTGAACTTATCTAAAGCATTCAAAAGTTCAGCACTTGTTGTAACCTATGGTTCCATGTATGGATGGTGTGGTGGTGGCTGATGGAGCATCTGTGTTTTCTTGGTGTTATTAGGTCAAAATCAGCACTGACAGCAGAGATTTGATGCATACTTTGTTGCATCTCAGCTTCAGAGGCTGCATTGAGTGCACAATCATCTGCAGACAGAAGATCATGTACCAACACTCCCTCAACTTTGGTCTTGGCTTGTAGTCTTTTCAAACTTAAGAATTTACCATCTGTATGGTAGCTGATCCCGTGTTCATCCTCATTGGAAGCATTTGACAATACAGCTAAAAACATCATGCTAAAAAGCAAGCACACAGCCCTGTTTCACTCCATTGGTGATTGGAAAGGCATGAGAGCATTGTCTACTATCCAGAAGCCAGGCAAGCATGGCATCATGAAATTAATGTACAATATTTGTGAACTTCTCTGGGCACCAAATTTTCACATAATTTTCAATAAGTCCTCATGACCAACAGTGTCAAAGGCAGATCTACAAACGTTGTATACATACTTCTGTTTTGCTCCTGGCATTTCTCCTGGAGTTGTCAGGCAGCAAATACCATATCAGCCCTTTCTGAAGCCACATTGGCTCTCAGGTAGATAATCATCTTGCAGGTGAGGAATGAGCATATTAAGGAGGATTCTAGCAAGAATCTTACCAGCAATGACTAAGAGCTTTACAGAGAAGGACAATGGAGGAATCCTTGAACTCCAGGAGGATAACCTCCTCTTGCTATGTAACCTGGAAAATTTCAGTCAGGTTTTGTATGAGCAATGGTCCCTTTCCCTTGTAAATCTCAGCTAAAATAGAATCAGGACCAGGTGTTTTGCCACATGAAAGGAGCCTAGTGGCACTCAAAACCTCTTCTTCATTTTGAAGTTGAGCTGAGGAAAGACTGACTTCAACCTGAGGTCGATGGCCTCAGCATTGATTGATGATGGTCTGTTGAGAACACTATGGAAGTGTGCAACCCATCTTTCTAGATTTATGTCCTTATCACTATCAATGTGGCTCCATCACCACTGAGTAGTTGTGATGCACCTAGGTTTTAATCCATAAATAACTTTCAGGGAATCAAAAAAGTTCTTTGGATTGTTATTGTCAGAATAAAATTGAACTTCATCTGCCTTCTTACTGAGCAAGGAATCCTGCATCTCTCTAAGTTTTGCTTGCACTTTGCTTTTGATGGAATTAAATGCTGCCTTCTTAGAAATGGATGAATTGCCCTACAGGTAAATCCTGTGGAGTTCTCTTTTCTCATTTAGCAGCTTCTGAATTTCCCCACCATTTTCATCAAACCAACCTTGGTATTTGTGAGTGTTCTAACCAAGATGAGCAAATGTAGTGCTGTACACCAAATTTCTTTTTTTTTTTTTAAATTTTATTTTATTTTTTTATTTTTATTTTTATTTAACTTTTAACATTTATTTTCACACAATTTTGGGTTACAAATTTTCTCCCCTTTTATCCCCTCCGCCCCCAGACGCAAGCTTTCTAATTGCCCCTGTGACCAATCTGCTCTCTCCTCTATCCTCCCTCCCTGCCCCTGTCTCCATCTTCTTTTTTGTCTTGTAGGGCCAGATAGCTTTCTTGACCCCTTGACCCGTATTTCTTGTTACCCAGTGGTAAGAACATTACATTTGGTCCTAACACTTTGAGTTCCAACTTCTTAAGTTCCCTCCCTCTCCACCCCTTCCCCTTGGAAGACAGGCAATTCAATATAGGCCATATCTGTTTAGTTTTGCAAATGATTTCCATACTAGTTGTGTTGTATAGGACTAACTATATTTCCCTCCATCCTATCCTGTCCCCCATTACTTCTATTTTCTTATGGTCCTTTCCCTCCCCATGAGTGTCGACCTCGTATTGCATTCTCCTCCCCATGCCCTCCCCTCTATCCTCCCCCCCACCCTGCTTGTGCCCCTGTCCCCCACTCTCCTGTGTTATGAGATAGGTTTTCCTATCAAAATGAGTGTGCATTATATTCTTTCCATTAGTGGATTGTGATGAGAGTAGACCTCATGTTTTTCTCTTGCCTCCCCTCTTTATCCAACCACTAATAAGTCTTTTGCTTGCCTCTTTTATGAGAGATAATTTGCCCCATATAACTTCTGCCTTTCTCCTCCCAATATTTCTCTCTCACTGCTTCATTTCATTTTTTTTTTAAGATATGATCCCATCCTCTTCAATTCACTCTGTGCACTCTGTCTCTATGTATGTGTGCGTGTGTGCATGTGTGTGTGTGTGTGCTCCCACCCAGTACCCAGATACTGAAATGTTTCAAGAGTTACAAATATTGTCTTTCCATGTAGGAATGTAAACAGTTCAACTTTAGTAAGTCCCTTATGACTTCTCTTTGCTGTTCACCTTTTCATGGTTCTCTTCATTCTTGTGTTAGAAAGTCAAATTTTCTTTCCAGCTCTGGTCTTTTCATCAGGAAAATTTGAAAGTCCTCTATTTCATTGAAAGACCATTTTTTCTCCTGAAGTATTATACTCAGTTTTGCTGGGTAGGTGATTCTTGCCTTCAGTCCTAGTTCCTTTGACTTCTGGAATATCCTATTCCATTCCCTTCTATCTCTCAATGTAGAGGGTGCCAGATCTTGTGCTATCCTGATTGTATTTCCACAATACTTGAATTGTTTCTTTCTAGCTGCTTGCAACATTTTCTCTTTCACCTGGGAATTCTGTAAGTTGGCCACAATGCTCCTGGGAGTTTCTCTTTTTGGATCTCTTTCATGCGGTGTTCTGCGGATTCCTTGAATATTTATTTTGCCTTCTGGTTCTAGAATCTCAGGGCAGTTTTCCTTGATAATTTCATGGAAGATGATGTCTAGGCTCTTCTTTTGATCACAGTTTTCAGGTAGTCCCAGAATTTTTACATTGTCTCTCCTGATTCTATTTTCCAGGTCAGTTGTTTTTCCAATAAGATATTTCACATTATCTTCCATTTTTCGAATCTGCGTGGTATGTTCTGAGATATCTGTCTTTCTCATAAAGTCCTTAGCGTCCATCTGTACCATTCCAGTTTTGAAAGATCTATTTTCTTCAGTGAGCTTTTGAATCTCCTTTTCCATTTGGTTAATTCTGCTTTTGAAAGCATTCTTCTCCTCATTGGCCCCTTGCACCTCCCTTGCCAACTGAGTTAGGCTAGTTCTCAGGGTGCCAATTACTTCAAGATTTTTTTGGTTCTCCTTTAGCAGGGAGCTGATCTGCTTTTCATGCTACTCCCTCATCCCTCTCATTTCCCTTCCCAGTCTTTCCTCCACCTCTTTAACTTGATTTTCAAAATTCCTCTTGAGCTCTTCCATGGCCCGAGCCCATTGGGTGGGCTGGGACACAGAATCCTCGATTTCTGTGTCTTTGCCTGATGGCAAGCATTGTTCCTCCCCATCAGAAAGGAAGGGAGGAAGTGTCTTTTCTCCGAGAAAATACCCTTCTATGGTTTTATTTCTTTTCCCTTTTCTTGGCATTCTCCCCAATCAGTGACCTGACCTCTGAATGTTCTCCTCACACCCACCTCAGCTCCTGGTCCTCCCAGCCAGCGTTTGGGGACTGAGATTCAAATGCTGCTTCCTGCCTTAGGGTTTTTGGCGGGGGCAGGGCTGCTATTCAGTGCGAGAATTAAGTCCAGGTGGTCAGGGGCAGGGCCATCTCTCTGGCTCAGTTCCCTCAGGGGGTTTATGCACAGACCATCCACAATGGATCCAGGCTCCTGCCCGTTTGGGGAGCCCCTGTCTGTAGCCACCTCTCAGCTTCTATCTCCTGGGGGGGCCCGAGCCATGGGGGCACCCCACTCCCCTCTCGACCTGCCAAAGACACTCTCTCACCTATCCCCATCAGTCACCTGTTGGTGGGGGGGCTAGTGCCGCCGCTGGAGATCCCATCTCTGGAGCCTTCTCGGATCTGTACCTCTCGGAGCTGTGGCCGCCGCCGCCTCCGCAGGTCCGGGCTGGGCTCCGCGTCTGCAGCGCGACGGACATTTTGCGAGAGGTTTGCAGGTCCCTCTGTGGGTGGGGGGACCCGCATGGCCGCTGGAGATCCCGTCCCCGTAGCCCTCTCGGATCTTTTCCTCACAGTGTCGTGGCCGCGGCAGGGCTGCCCTCTGCTCCCCGTCCCGGCGCCCAGTCCACGGCACGAAGGACCCCCCGCGAGAGGTTTGCAGGTCTCTCCGGAACAGAAATCTCCCTCGCTCCAATATTCCGTGGTCTCTGGGTGCAGAATTCGCCCTGGGTTAGTCCCCTCTAGCCATTCTGTGGTTTGTGGGTTCGGAGCTATGTGTATGTGCATCTTTCTACTTTGCCATCTTGGCTCCGCCCCCTGTACACCGAATTTCTGAAAGCTGTCCACTCTTTTTCTGTTCCACCGTTGCCAACTGTGTGTTGGCTCAACTTTCCCTCCAAGTTAGTAACAAACTGTTCATGTTCAGAGAAGAGCTCTAATTTGTTGACATTAATTCTTCTGGTAGCCATTTTGCTATGGGATGACACTTTTGATGTATGTGAATATTTAGCTTGGAAAGGATAAGTCTATGGTCAGTGCAGCACTCTGCACCACACATTGCCTTCATCACTCTCACATCTTGTCTGTTTCTTCTCATTATAATCACATAGTCTTTTAGATGCCAATGCTTACTGCAAGGGTGCATCCATGAAGTTTTATTGTGTTTAGGTAAAAGGAAAGCAGTCATGGTGATGAGAAGATCATGCATGAGATGCTCAAGTCTTCAGCAGTAAATGACCATTGCTGTTGCTGTTTCCAACTCCAAGTCCCTAGGATCCCCTGCCAAGTCTAGTAGTCTGAGCCAACTCTAGCATTAAAGTCACTCAAAATTATCAGCTTGTCCTCTTTTACCATATTGATAATAAGGGTCTCTAGGTCTTCAGTAAATTTAAGTAGCATGTTCTAAGAACACCAGGTAGTCCTAGGTCAATGGATGACTGAGTATTTTGAAGAGATGTAAAATGGAAGAAGACTGGAAAAGTAGCAAAGAGACCTGCTGGGAAAGGATTTAAATACTTAACAGAGGTGTTTATTTTTCATTCTGGAGGTAATAGAGGTTCAATTTAGTAGAGTTTATATGGTCAAACCTGTGCTTAAAGGAAACCACTTTTTAGCTGAATGGGAGCATGGATTAAAATACACAGAGATTTGAGGATGAAAAACCAATTAGGAGGTTATAATAATGGTTCAGATATGAGATAATGAGGGCCTGCAACAAGGTGATGACCACATGGGTAGAAAGATGGGTTAAAAGTATTTGAATGTAGAAATTACAAGTTTTGAACAAAGATTAGATATCTGGAGTAAATATGAGTACTTAGTCCAGAACAAAAAAGCATGGAGGTGTCCTTGACAATAACAGAAAGTTTGGAAGAGGAGAAGATTTGAGTGAAAATATAAGGGATACTGTTTTGGATGTGTTGAGTTTGAGATGCCTAGGGGACATCCATTTCTAGGTGTCTAAACAGCATTTGGTGATATAAGACTGGAGTCCAGGGTAAATGTAAGTGCTGCATAAAAGAAAAATCTAGGTATAATCTGTATAAAGATGATGAATGAAACTAAGAGATATCATAGAGGGAGAAAAGAAAAAGAACTTTGGGGACATCCATAGTTAATGGATGTGATATGGATGAGCATTCAATAAAGGAAACTAAAAAGAAGTCAGACCTGTAGGAGGAGGAGAACCAGGAGAGTGCCATGTACATCTGAATGCAGAAAGTTTACACATTGATCAACAGTGTCAAAGGCTGCAGATCAGTCAAAAAGGATCAGATTTAAGAAAAAAACCACTTGATTTGTCAATTAAGAAGCCACTGATAATGTTAGAGAGAACAGTTTCAGATTAAAGATAAGACTGGAAGGCAGATCACAGGGTTTAGATGTGAGTGAGAAGAGTGTAGGTGAAGGCATTGAATACAGACAACTTTCTCAGGGAGCTCAGCCAAGAAGGAAGGGAACAATGAAAAGATATAGGAAAATAGCTAGCAAGAATTACTAGATCAAGTGAGGTGGTTTTTCTTCTTGGTTTTATTTTGTTTTACTTTTTAAGGATTCAAGAGACAGGTAAAGTTTGTAAGCAAGAGGGAAGTAGTCACTAGACAGAGAGAGGCGAAAGATTAAACTGGAGATAGTAGAGAGGGAATTTCACAGGAAGTCAAAGGATCAAGTGAACATGTTCTATGCTTTGCCTTGTTAGGAAGGGCAATGTGTATTTGTTTGTTTTTGTGAGCCAGGGGTGAAGATAACAGGTAATATATTTCAGTGATATGAGATGAGGAGAGAGAATTGTGGACAAATAGACTTCTTTTTCAGTGAAGTATGAAGCAAAGTTGTCATCTTAGAGGGTGATGGGAAAAAACAAAATGGAAGACTTTAAAAAGGATGACAAGTTTTGGAATAACCAAACTCATCACAAACCTGTGGTGAATAGGAAAGTGATTAGGGAAATGTACAACTCTTGTCTTGCCACAGTGATGTTGAGATTATGTAATTTAAATTTGTAGAAGACATGAATAAGTATAATTTCAATAATTTTTCAAGCTCCAGAAGTATTTGAGAAAGATCTAAGGTGGGAGCTAGTGGAAATAATCCAAAATTGGTGTATAAATAGTGTAACTGGTTGCAGGACAATGGTGCAAGGGACTGAATATAGTGGATAATGCAACTAGAAGTGATTTACCAAAGGTTTATTCTGCCTCCCTCAACACTAATAGTGAGTCCAAGATTACAAGTAAAACTCCTGGAAAGGGTGGCTAGGAATAGAGGAGAGATCCAGACCTCAGTGAGTTCAAGAATATGGAAAAATGAGAAAAGAAAAGGTATAAAACAAAAATAAGTTTGTTAATTATGGAGCTGGAATACCAAAGAGGTTAAAAGAAGGAGTGGGTAGATCTGCAATAGGACACTGGGGGAAGAGTGCTGAGGTAGAAAAAAATACGGCATTAGACACTTGGGGATGGGATTATAAATTGGCAGGCAGGAGTTTAGGATTGTTGAGATAGGGGAGAGTATGAGGAGATGAGAGTACAGTAATCATGGAGAAATCATTCACACTATCAGTAGTCAGGGAATGTATTTTAAGGGAGGTAGATGATTAGACTTTTCAAGGTTCTTCCTTGAGGTAAAATGGTACTTTCTGTGCCCTACGAGGCCCAGGAAACTTCCTTAAAATAGACAGGGAGAGATAAATGTATAGTCTAGGTGAAATTCAAATATATAGCTGAGAAGACAGGAGGTGGTGGATGTTGGTGCATTTGGTAGGGGGTAACTTTCATAGGACTGGAGAAGATTATCAGGGAAAGATAGAGGCTGGAATAAGGTTAACTTATTTGAAGGGTGTGGTCTATATTTAGACCAATAGAATATTACATAAACTGATATGGAGTGAAGAAAGCAGTACCAGGAGAAATATACAATTTCTTCAATAATTAAATAAAAACCAAAAACCCAAAATGAAACTAGAGTTTGTATAATTGTAAGTGGAGTGCCAGACCTGGAGTCAGGAAGACTCACCTTTCTGAGTTCAAATCTGACCTCATAACTTATTAGTTGTGTAACCCCAAGCATATCATTTAATTCTATTTGCCTTAGTTTCCTCATCCGTAAAATGTGCTGGAGAAGGAAATGGAAAACTACTCCAGTATCTTTGCCAAGAACACCCCAACTAGCACCACAAATTGTTTCACACAACTGAAACAACTCAACCAAAACTCCATGCCTCAAATTTTCTCCTTCCTCATTTCCATCTCCTGGTCTTCCTGGCTTTTTTTTAGTTTCCAACTAAATTGCCACCTTCTACAAGAACTAATTCATCTTCATATTACTGTCTTCCTTGAATATATTTTGTTTGTACGTAGTTGTCTACGTTATTTTTCCCATTTTTAGTGTAAGCTATTCGGCAGTAGGAATTTTAGCCTTTCTTTACATCTCTAGTGCTTAGCACAGTGCCTGACACATAGTAAGTGCTTAATAAATTATTATTTACTAACTAATGTTCCATGCACTCTATGATTCCCCCCCCCAAATAGAATATTAATCCAATGATCAAAAGGCTCATATAAGTCTAGACTGAAGATAGTTCTTAGAAATGGAATAGCAAAAATAATTAAAGAAGGTTTCAATTCAGTTGAAATTAAAAATATGTGTAGTTAGACTATAGCTGGTCAAAGGATGTAGTATTTTGTTCTCACTTCTATTTTTATTCTGTATTGATAAAGCCAACATAGCATTTGTGGATGCATGATTCAGAAACTGGTATAGGGCTAAGGAATGTTTTAAAAATCAACAGTTATTAAAATCTCACTTGTTTAACTGTTCTCTAGCATCAATTTTAATTTAGGGAAGCCTCTTATATTATTGGATGAGGACAAGTAAACTTATCTGTCTAAAAAATGAATAACCCCATAATTGAAGAGTACTGTGGAAGATCATTAATCAGAGGTCATAATACAAATACAGAAACTTACAATTTAGAGATATTTATTTCAAACATATAAGACTAAGTATCATTCAGCAATAAATAAATGTCCAAAGGATATAAACAAACAATTCTCAAAGGAAAAAGTGCAAGCTAATAAATAATGGTTAATAATTCAATATATACATAAATAACAACTGATTTATAGTTTGAGGAAATAGAAAATTAAAGAGTTTAAGGGAGTGTGCATGTATGTATGCATGTGTGTATATAGATATGTATATGTACACATATGTGCTATATGTGTACATATATATGCTATATATGTATGTGTGTTATATATGTATGTACACATTATATATGTGTGTATATATAAATATAAGTTTATATATACATATATACACTAATGTGAGGGCAGATCATGGGATGGAAACAAAGATCAAACCACATAAAAATGCTCCAAATCACCAATAAGAAGAGAAATTAAAATTAAAGCAAAGACACTAACATTTCACTTTATAGAAATCAGATTGGAAAACTGATAAAAGAAGAAAATTAAAATTGTTGAAGAGGCTGCAGGAAAACAGCCAAACTAGACACCACGTTGGTTCAGCTAGTTGGTACAGTAGATAGAACCACATCTGGAGTCAGAAAGACTTATCTTCCTAAATTTAAATCTGACCTCAGACACTTGCTAACTATGTGACCTTGAACAGCACACTTAACCCCATTTGTCCGTTTCCTCATGGACAAGAGAGCTGGAGAAAGGAAAGGCAAACCACTTCAATATTTTTGCCAAAAACCAAAAACACATGGGGTCAGGAAAAATTGGACACAACTGAAACATGTGAACAACAAAGACATGCTCAAACTGAATTAGTTCAACCATTCTGGAAAGTAGTTTTGGAATTATGCCCACAAAGTCACTAAACTAAATGAAATAAAGTTTGTACCTGTGGCCCTGGCAGGGGGCAAAAAAGGCAAAAACATTGATGTAGTACCTACTATGTGCCAGACACCGTGCCAAGCACTTTTTATAAATATTATCTCAGTTGTTCCTCCCAACAACCCTGCAATACAGTTACAATTATCCCCATGTTACCGTTGAGGAAACTAAGGCAAACAGAGTATAAGTGACTTGCTCACATTCACACAGCTAGTAAGTGTCTGAGGCCAGATTTGAACTCAGATCTTCCTGACTCCAGGTCTGGTGCTCTATCCACCTGTATAATGCCACTCCTGCTACTCACAATGACATTATTAAGTATGTATCTAAAAGAAAGAAATTGAAGAAAAAAGAGGAGAAAGGGGAGACTAGAAAATGCTTTGTACAGAGGTGAGATTTGAGAGGAGTCTTGAAGGAACTGGGGGGAGGAGAGAAGGTGAATAGGGAGGACATTCCAGTCTTGAGGACAGCCGGAGAAAGGGCACAGTATTAGAAGATGGAAGTCCCTAGGAAAGGAATAGTAAGAAGACCAGTATGACTGCCTGGATCATAAAGGTCACAGGGGATGAGGGGAGGGTGGAGGAGGTGTTGGATAAAGCCTTAGCAGACATTCATGGTTAGTAGGTGTTACCTGGAATAAAAAGCAAAAAAAGACTGAGAACAAGTGACCGCTGAAGTAGGAGAATAATTAGAAGAGGAAAGTGTTACAAAAACTTACAGAATACAGAGTCTCCAAGGGAAGAAGGTGATTGGATGTGTCAAAGTCTGTGGAATGATCAAGAATGATAAAGATTGAGACAAGATCATTAGATATTCAGTTAAGAGATCAAACGACTTGCCTTGTCAACACCAAAATAGAAGCCAAGGGTCTAATCTATGAACTCAGTTCATTCAGGTTCATCTTTGTACTTCACATAAAAAATAAGTAACTTTTAAATAACACTTCACATAATATATGTATTATCATATATATATTATATTATATTATATATATTATATTATATCATATTATATATTATATTCTATTTAATTTTGACGTTGCATTTTTGGGTGAGTAAACTGTATGAAGACTGAAGAAGTAGAATCTCCCACAGATAGAGAATTTTATATTTGATCCTGGAGATAATAGGGGCCTATTAGAGTTCATTTAATGGAAGAAAGGACTGGGAGTGAAATGGTCAATACCTGCATTTTAGGAAAATCAGTTTGACAGGTGAGTGGAGAATGGACTAAAGCGGGAAGAGATTTAAGGCAGGGAGATCAATGAGATTGTTGAATTGGTCCCAGCATGAGATGAGGGCCTGCTCTAGGCTGGTGTATTGAATATCTTTGTTACTGGATTTGTTAATCATTTGGCAATTATAACTAATTAAAATGATATGATTGAGGAATTTAAGCCCATAACATTTTGTGAGCAGTATCTCATTCTCCAGGATTAAAAGATGAAGCAATTTTAATTCATTTTTGAGGCAGTATACTGAGGTAGAAAGAACACAGGATGTTTAGTCAGAAAGCCTGGGTTGAATTTCACACTCTGGAAACATCCTCTGCCCCATTAGCTTTTCTGTCCGATTGGCTCCTCCAAGAACCTCCATTTAAGGAGAGCATTTGAGCTAGCCATGTCTCATTCTTTTCCAGGCTGAACTCCAAAATTTCTCTACCACGCCCCCGGTTCTCCCTTTTAAGCTTTTCTTTATATTTTGTCTATCCTCATTAGAATTTGTTAGCTCTTTAAGGGTACCCCCTATCTTCTATCTGCTTGTATTCATATTCCCAGTGCTTAGTACAGGGCCTGAAATGTAGTAAGTATTTAATAAATACTTAAGCTGCCTTATCTATAACTTATTAAATTATTACTATAGCTATATGTAAATGTTTATATGTATTTATATATTTTCCTATAGTAAGGAAGATAATTGCAGTTATCAAAATTCTAAGAAGCCAATATCCTTGTAAACAGCATAAGAAAGGGTCATAGAAATCACCAAGATAGTATTAGACGAAAATATATTAATCATGGTGTAACAGGTCATACAACACCCTAATGATATGAACTATATGTGCTTGTGACTACCCACTGGGAAGGTTTGGTAACTCTTTTTACCAGAAGGACATAATGGAAAACCAAGAAAAATGGGGAAGTTCATTAATTCAAGAAGACTTAAGAGAAAGCAGCCAGGATTAACAGTAAAAGAAGTGGTAAGAGACATGAATGACTTCTGCCAGGGAACCCTTAGGAAGAATAGCGGGCAATATAAGATTCCATTGTGTTTATTGTTGTTTAATTATGAAAAAAAGTATTTACTACAATGGAACAGGTTCTTTTAGAACAAAGAGCCTCCTTTTGTGAATCAAAGTCATTCAACATTCCTTGGAAGAAATAACAATGGAAATAACCCTATTCAGTGACCCTCTACTGCTATAAATATCAGGTGAGGGATAAAACAGAAAGAAGTACATTCTCCAAAGCTTTTCTCCCCTGGTATGGAGGAGATCCAATATAGAATTCAGGTCAACAATGATTTCCCTGTGAATAGTAATATTTTTCAGGTGCACCTATTTGAGGATGAAATTATGCTAATTGCATTGTCTCAGAACGTTGTAGAGCCTCTTGGAAGAGTTCCATAAAAAGCCAAAGTTCATCCAGAAAAGACCAAGGACATAAAGGATGTCTATTGCCCACCCTTTAACAGCTTCTTCATCACTAGGTATTATGAATTATATATACTATACAGATGAACAAGTTGGGCCCAGAATGAAACAGAAAAAGGAGAGTAGTCTAACTTGCTTTGGGAAATTGAAAAGATTCTTTACCAACCCCAAGTTTCTCTTAAAAATTGAAGCCATCTTTTTAAAACTGACATTCTACCAGTGTTGATGTGGGGTAACGAGATAACAACAGTCTCTAAAGAATTAAATATGAATATCATATAGAGGTCAAAGGATGGGCATATGATTGAGTGGGCAGCACATAACCAATGAAAAACTGTAAGGAACAGGAACAAAAAAAAATAAACAAATGATAAAATCAGTACAAATAATGTGATAGGAAGTGTAAATGAAGAGAAAATGGGCTGGTCATGTGTTAAGAATGAGGGATTACAAGTGGAAAGTCAGAGGATTACACTAGTACCCTTGAAATGTCAGGAAAATATGAGAAAGTTCCAAACAGGTTAGATCTCCCTGTGAAAAACCTGTGGTAGAACATAGTCAAAAGGCACAGGACATGTACAAATATGAAAGGATTATTATCTACACTATCTGAAAATACCCAAATGGAAGAAATTGTAAATAGACTTGTATATTTGAGTATTTTACTCTTAAGAAGCCTGGAGAATACAGATATTGGGCATCTATAGAAAGATAGCAGTGGTAGCTCAGGGACTGCCTACCACCATAACATAGTACATGCCCTTTTTGCTTCAATAAAAGGATGTTACAAGGTAGCTACTGTGCTGAATCATCAGGGTGTCCCATAGCTAAATTTGAGAAGAGGAGCATTAATAGGATAGAAAGCTCCTAGGAGAAACAGTAGAATTAACAGAATGCCCTATCAGCTAAAACAGTATAAAACCTTTCCCTTCAGCTATGAAGTCTGGAGAATAAAGTAGAGCATGATGGTAGGAGAGACATATGAGACACAGTAAGTTAATATCAGTAAATTTTTATAGAAAATGCTAATGTACATTTCAGCCAGGGTGAAATTATAGTTTGCTTTATTCTTGGGCTACCTTATTTATTTATTTATTGGATTTTTAAAACTGTACCCTTTGCTTCAAAAAGAGCCTCAGGGTAGCTGAACCATAAAATCTTCCATTAAGATATTATACCAGGAAACAGCAACCACAGTAACAAAGCTACAAGCTAGCATCATAAAACTGTACAATTCACATGGCATTTTCAATAGGATGGGAAAATTTTCAAAGTTAGGTTTTTCCATTTTGCCCTAAGAAGGAGTGAATTTAGGCTATGACAGACCCAGGGCAAATAGGGGATTTCCATATGCCCACACACACACACACACACACACACACACACACACACACACACACACACACACACACACACACATATATATGAACTTTGAGCCTCATTACTCACCCCTAATTGCTTATTGGCTGTGCGAATTTAATGAGAGAACAGTTGTCCTATGGGGAAGGCATTTGCTGATAAACAATTACCACTATTTCTTTTGCTCTGTTGAATGCTGTGAATGTTGGCAGATTGCCAAAGGTAGGGTATCCATCTTCTCACATTGTAACATTTCTATCTTCAGAATCTTGGACGGTCCATGGTGTGCCTCTGGAGACAGCCCATTCATTTATATGAGTGAAATTATACGCAAAATTTGATCAAGAAGAACTGGGAATTTTCTTGCTTAATATTTTAAGTCCATGCTTTGGAATCTGTAAAAAGAAACATCCAGTCATCACATTCAGATAACCCAAGAGGATTATGCACTATGGAATTCATTATTTATATATAATAGATAAGGTATGAAAATATCACATAAATGATATATAATGTAATTATACATATATATAGAATAGAATATTACACACACACACACACACACACACACATCATCATCATCATCATCATCATCATCATCACCATCATCAAACACCTATTTAGCAATCAGTGGGCCCAAGGGCAATTTTTAAGTATTGTAGAATTAAACTAGCTAGCATCCTTGCCACTGATCCCTGTCCAAGGTTGTTATAGATAGCTCCCTTACAAATTTTCTAAGGAGTTAACTACATAGTTAAGCACTGAGGATATAACTGTCAACTCTGATTGGTACATGTAGTACACCAAATGAATTCATTCTCTTCAAGCCTTTTGAATTGTACCCTTTCAGCTGGGCTATCGAGGGTCACTAGTGAATGCTGGCTACTGCAGAATGTTTATAATAATGGGAAATATGCATTTCTGTAAATTCTGAGTTACTGAAAGAAGAAAAACATCAGTAACATATGAATCTGGATCTCAAGCTTATATTGCATTAATTGACATAACTGGTAAATTTGTTGAAAAAAATGACTGTTCCAAGCCTGCAAAATGTTGCTAGCAATGTTTCATTCATTCAGCCGTCAAATATTCATTGTAAGTTCTCTTATTTGAGTTGCTGTGTTGGATTCTGTGGGGGATTCAGAAGTGAATAAGGACATCCCTGTCCTCAAAAGGAGTACAATCCAAGTTAGACAACGCAGAAATAATTGAAATGCAATGCAGTATCTGATGAGAGGTAGAAGAGAGATATATAAGAAAAAAAAAAAGGTTTGTAGGATTTTAAAGGAGGGAAAGTTTCATTCTAGGGTCCAAGTAGAGGGAAAAAAATCAGTTCAATCCCCTCATTTTTCTTCATTTATCCATTTCTAGCCTACCTTACAGTTTTCCAGGTTTTAGATGCTTTGTGGGTTCACATCAGATCATACTATATATTTCTAGTGATGATTTTTTCTTTTAACAAACAGTAAGAATACACTTGTTTACCATCAACCAGTAAGAGTATTTAATTAATTGATAAGCCAACAAAAAATACATTTATTAAGTATCTATTACTATGTGCCAGATTCTGCACTAAGGGTAGAAAGAAAAAAGTTCCTAGCAAAAATATTAGAATATACATTCTTGGGGAGCATATTTTCTAATATTTCAAAACAAGAGATAATGAAGCAAATATAATAGAAAAGTAAGATTAAAATGTCCCCATCAAGGTCCCATTGCAGAACTTCTTGGAAGAGATCTATAAAAAGCCAAATTTTATCTAGGAAACACTCAGGGGATAAGAAATGTCTATTGCCCACTATGTATAGCTTGGTCATCACTATGTATATATGGATAACACTGTATAGATGAACAGGTTGGGTCCAGAATGAAATAGGAAATGAACAGTGGTCTGAATTGTCTTTGGGAAATAGAAAAGTGTCTTTACCAGCCCCAAGTTTTTCTTTAAAACAAATACTATGTTTTTAAAACTAACATCCTACCAGTGCTGTGTCCAGGACACATAGATGACTAGGAAAATTAATCTCTTTAATGCTGCAGAACAGTAGATGCCTTATAAAGACATAATTGCTCTGTGACCTATAGCTCAACCGCTAGATAGCAAATGATCCCTGAGAGACATTGTATCTTGATTGTTGGGTCTCAGTTGCTCGTCTTGGTCTTCTCTGTTCCCATCTAACTGAACTTCAGGTGCTAGAAAACCTCTTTATAAAAGTAAGCTGAGGTTTTTCTAGTACACGTCTAAGAATATGATCTGTGATGTTCAGGATGGCTAACAAAAACTAACAAAATGCCCCAGGCTGAGATTAAATCCATGAATTTTTATTTCAGACAACTATTTGACTTAGAAGTAGGAAATTCTTTGTAACTCCTATCATACCTCCGATTGGAAACTCATGTTCCTAAGATCTGTTTCTGGGACTCTACCCCTCTCCAATGCTCAACAAAACCCACATTGCTTCCAAGATACCCTTTCATTGGCCGGCAAATTAAGTTAGGGCAGCAGTAAAAGTCAAATTAGGAACCTGAGCCACATTTTTTCATTGATTATGCACAAAACCCACTATACTGTCTAACAAAGAACATTTCTTCCTATATACAGAAGAAGAAACTGAAGCTTTAGAAGGAAAGTATTTCGTTCAACACTGCAGTTTAAGTAGAATAGCAGAAATTTGAACCCAGGTTTTTTAATCCCACTTCTCATATTTATTATCCATTTGGTCGTGGGTATAGAAAAAATAATAATCTGATGACTATAAAAAAGATGGATTAGGTAGTGATTAAAGACCAGGAGATGAGTTAACACACTACTACTACAAAAAAGAAAAAATCAAATGAAAAGTAATGGGGTTTATACTGAGGCAGGGGCGTTGGTGGAGGAAATGCCAATATCATCCTGAATCAAGAGGATTCTGGTCATTTATTGGATGCAGTAGATAGGGGAAAAAAAGAATCAAAGAAGAATTCAACATTTTGTATCTGATTATTTAGAAAAACAGTGAAAATACTACTAGAAGAAAAAGTCAAAAGGAAAAATGATTTTGAGAAGAGTTTTATCCATTGAATTCAATTCAGTAAACATTTATTAATCACCTACTATGTTTTAGGCACTATGCTAAGCTCAGTAGTTTATACAAAGAAACAAAAGACAGTCCCTGAACTCAAGGACTTTATAATTGACCATCAGTTAGTGGTATTGAAATCATGTAGTTGCCACCTGTTAAATGGGCATGTGATATGATGACTAGA
The DNA here is from genome assembly GCF_028372415.1 of Notamacropus eugenii. Lineage (NCBI taxonomy): Eukaryota > Metazoa > Chordata > Mammalia > Diprotodontia > Macropodidae > Notamacropus > Notamacropus eugenii. Next base: position 202,746,374 of record NC_092877.1, on the reverse strand, counting down.
GTGCTGGCCTTGGAATAAGGAAGCTTTAGACTGGGTTCAAATCCTGCCTCAGCCACAAATTAGATGTTTGGCCTTTATAACCCTCAGTTTCCTCACTGTAAAGTGAGGTAGTTGGACTTGATGACCTCTAAGGTCCCTCTGAGCTATGATTTTGTAGAAAATATACACACACATGCATATATATATATATGTATATGTACATATATACACATATACACATACATACATACACATATATACATTTATATTCATATATAAATGTTTTATATATTTATACATAAATGCTTATTTTTGTTACAATTATATGGGCATGGTTATTGTTAAACCAACATAATATTAAATTCTAGAACCAACTTAACATAGCCACAAAGTAATCATGCTGCTTAACATTTGAAGGGAAAAATAAAACTTGGTCACAATCTATCTTACTTCTGGAGAATGTTCATCAGTCATCTATGGACCATGATTATAGAAAGAATTAGATGTCAATATAAGATCTACAGATGTAATTGTGATTGTCATGGGATGGAAACAATGCTTTTAGCCTCATTGGCTATGTATGTGAAAAGGGTTTCATGGTTGCAGAATCCCAAATTTCCATTTTTTTGGGGTGAGCCAATTACAAGCAGAGTGGACAGGAAGCATGGGATCATAGATTTAGAACCAGAAGCAACCTTAGGGGTCATGAAGCCCAACCCCCTTCATTTTACAGATGAGGAAAGTGATACACAGAGAGGTTTAATTATTTACTCAGAGTAGCAAAACTGCTAAATATCTGAGCGGGAATTGAAATACAGATCTTCCTGACTCCAAGTACAGTGATCTACGCATTATACTATGCTGCCTCTCACTAGGAAGGTGACATTTGAAAAGTAATTTCTAACTATGTAGTTCAACTCTACTTTTGAAAAGGTGAAAGACCAAATAAGCAATACTGCAAGGTGTGGAGAGGCACTCTTCTAAATAGAGACTAATGAAAGGAGAACATAAGTGGGATGCAGAATCATTTACAGATGATTATTTTCACTGGCTATAGCTACCAACAAAGAGTAATTCTTCATCAGAAATGTAGAAAGCTAGCAGTAATAATAATGTCATTAATTGTAATGTTAAACATTTACATGGTGCTTTAAAGTTTGCAAAGATCTATGCACATATTATTTCATTTAATCTGCCCAACTTTGTGAAAGAACTGATATTATTAAATATCCCTATTTTGCAAATAAGGAAACTGAGCTTATGAAGCCTCTATAGTAGGACTTGAACCTAGGACTTCCTGGCTGTCCATTTAGCACTCTGTCCATTGTACTATGCATGATATACTGAATAGAATATCCAGTAGTGATTCCATAGGTTTAATACTGAAATATGCTGCATAATAGAGACAACTGAAATTAAGATAATTTAGAGGAGCAAGATGGGAGTGCCTTCTGAGAGACAGGTAGTAGACTACACGTAGAAAATGAGACAAACATTTTTAGACAAAGCCATGGTTTTGGTGAGTTTTGCTCCATTCTATTTATTTGTTACAAAAGAACATTCCATTTAGGGTTGAGGAAATTTTCAGAAAGTGATAGTGATATTTAAAAAAGAAGAAAAGAGCCTCAATAAACATAAGGAGTAAAATATATTTTCACATAAGTAGCTCCTATATTAATCAATCCATGAATAAATATTTATTTAGTGTCTACTGGGTACAATGCGCTAGGCTAAGAGCTAAGGATACAGGAAGGGGCAAAAGATAGTCCCTGTCTTCAAGGAGAAAATCTAAGGAAAACATGAAAACAGATTCATACAAAGTAAGATACGTGTGTGTGTATACACATATATGCACATGTACGTATATGTATGCATATATTATTTATTTATATACATACATATATGTAAAATAGGAAATGATTAACAGAGGGAAGACATCAGAATTAGGAAGGGTTGGAGAAGACTTCCTGTAGAAAGTGGAATTTTAATTGGCTCTTAAAGGAAGACAGAGAAGTCAGCAGTCAGAACAGAAGGGGAGAAACATTCGAGGCATAGGGAACTGTCTAAGAAAATGTTCAGAACTGAGAGAAGGAGTATCTTGTTCTTGGAAGGCCCAGGAGGCCAGTGCCGCAAGATCACACAGTAAATATCAGGAAACAAGGTAAAAGATTGGAAAGGTAGGAAAGGATTTGGTTATGAAGGGTTTTGAATGCAAAACAGAAGATTTTGTATTTGAGCCTACAGGCAATAGGGAGTCATTGGAGTTTATTAAGAAGAGAGGTGACATAATCATATTTTCAGTTTAGGAAAACCATTTTAGCTTTTTGAAAGGAGGGTGAATTAGAGTAGAGAATAACTTGAGGCAGGCAGACCCACAAGCAGACTTGTTGCAAAGCTCCATGCATGAGGTGATGAGGGCCTGCACTAGAATTGTGACAATGTCAGAGGAAAGAAAGGGCTATATTGAGAGACGTTACAAAGATGAAATCAACAGGCCTTGGGAATAGATTGGATATGGAGAAGGTGAGATATTGTGAGGAATCCAGGATGACTTCTAGGTTGTGAGCCTAGGGGTCTAGGAGGATAATGTTGCCCCCTGCAGAAAATGGGAAAATAGAAGGGAGAAAGGGTTTACTTCATGGAAAAAAAATAATGATTCCTTTTTTGGACATATCAAATTTGTATCTGCTGGACATCCAGTTCAAAATTTCTCAAAGGCAGTTGGAGATGTAAGATTGAAGGCTGATAGAAAGGTTTGGACAGCATAAGTAGATCTGAAAATCACTGGCATGGAGATGATAATTAAATCCATGGGAGCTGATGAGATCACCAAGTAGTATGGATATTCTGTATGTAAGTGTGATCCAAAGAAGCATTAGTATGACTTCAGCAAATGAAGAAATGACTGTTACAGTCATGCTTTTACTCAATACCTGACTTCATTCTGGCCTACCTATTTGTGATCTGTCCAGAGCAGAGAGAGCTATTTTTATCACGAGCCTAGACAGGATAGATCATGGTTGGCCACAGCTCCTCTGGACGGAGCTCAAACTAATTGCATTGTCATATTCTCAGTAGTTTAACCAAAGAACTTTGTATAATTTCTGTTCCTTGTCACCCTGTTTTCTTAAACATTTCCCCATTTTCATGTCAATGTGGCTATACATTATGGATGATTTTAAAATAGGTTCTCAATTATTTGAATTCCAAGTGCCTCCATTATGCAGCAGACCCAGAAATAAGTTGCAACTGCTACTGCTGTTGATATAAATTCTGATCAATAACTATTTATTGAGTGAATGAAGGAATGAATAAGCAATTATCATTTTCAAAGGCATATGAAAGTCACTTGGAGTCCTTTCATGCTGGGAAATCAGCAGTGTGTATTTTGAGTTTCTAGAATTTTCTACAGTGCCAAATGAAAAATCTGCCAGGGAGACTTTCTTAACTCTTTTAAGACAGATGAGAGAAAAGGTGGAGACCTTAATTTACATAAATATGAGGCTCTTTTTTGATCCTTCCCTCATTCATTTGTTCCTATGTTTTCTTCCCCATCTGCTGGTTTTACCATCTCTTTCCAAGGTTGATTTGATTTGAATCTTGTCTGAAGTCTCTAAGAACTAGTGGTTACTTCAAGGTTTTATGTCTCCCAACATGAGCTGTAAAAAGACATATTCATGAAAAGTGGGTTAACTTGTATCAAGTGGATTTTCCTCATTTTCCATTTCATCTCCCCTTGCAGTCATATAACAGCTGAATAGAACATCAAACTTGTCTAAAGGAAATAAAACATAAGGAGCTTCAGTAAGACTTGGTTTCTTTCTTTTTTTAATCATACCTGCAACAGTAATCAAACTGTCCTTTATTAAGCCAGATGGCTGAATGAGGTATATGGGAGGGAGAATCCGGTATTCTACAATTAGGAGTCACTTAGCTTTCATAATAGCCTCAATCCATATCACTGAAGTTGTTTTTTAATAAGCTGGTGAATTGGGAAGACCTGAGAAAACCAAGCCAAATGATTTAGGCAAATGCATTTAGGAATGCCTCAATTATTTATATTAATCATTTATATGAAATAATTTTTCAGCCTTCTGCTCCTCACTTGTTGTAGGGACATGTCTTAACATAAACCAGATGGAGGCTGGTTCTCTTTGATTTTGATGCATTACTGACAAAGATTTCTAATGGATCCATCAGTGAAAGCTATGCCAAAGTAATGCTGGTGGGAAGGAAACTGTTAAAGTGAATTGTCCTCCACTGGTATTTCTACCAGCTCCATGTGAGTGAAAGATATAGTTGCATCTGATATCCTTTATAGCTGTTACTAAATTTTCAGTATCACCACCAATCCCAACATGCATAGGATATAAAATGTCATTGCTGTTTATGATTCAGTACGGAATTTAGAGGACATAGCCCTTCCACCCACACACATATGATCTTCTGTGCATTTTTCCCACACATTTTTCAAGCCATCTCTTCATTTTTCAGACTGTAATCTAAGACTCGTTCATCATGTCCTTGGGCCAGGTATCTTCTCAGAATGTTCCTCCTTTTCAGCTTCCGATTATGTTATCTTTCCCCATTAGAATGTAAGCTCCTTCAGGGCAGTAACTTTTTTTTCCCTTTTTGTTTATACTTTTATTTCCAGTTCCTAGCTCCGTACTTGATATGTAATAAGTGCTTTATAAATGTTTGTTGACCTGACTACACCTTACAGACTGACTTACAGACAGACTGACTTACAATTCATGCCTCTCTATCGTGTATGACTCATGTCCATGTACTTCTATAAATCCTCCATAGAGACGTCTACCCAACATACTAGGGGCTTTCCTCTAGGTCTCTTGACTTTTTCTGATAATCACGAGAAGCATACTGGTTATTCATTGGCTAGCCTTCACTATTACTCCCAATGAGTGACCAGTACATCTCTTTTTTTATTTTCCATGATGACACCTTTTGCACAGTCACTGTTTATTAGAGAAGGATCAAACTTCATTTGATTACTGATGACATTATCTCCATAAAAAGCCAAACTATGAAGTCATGAATAAGAAAACTCCCTCTGGATTTCCTTCTAAAGGTCTGAGTTCCTAGAGACATAGTCTGTAAAGCACTTAGCATGGTATCTGGCGCATAGTAGGCATTTAACAAATATTTACTGACTGACTGATAGTCTGACCTAGTAGATAGAGACAGCCAGAGAGTTAGAGACATAGATACAATTACTGCCCATTGATACATATTGGCTTTATGATTTGAGGTAAATCAAGTAATCTCAGGACCCCATCCTGATTTGCAAAGGGAGAAGAAGTTCATCACAGGGAACTCTTTATTCCAAGGAAATCAAAGATCCTGTCAAAACCAAACAAAAGTAACAATGGATACAAACAAACAAAGATTAGTGGTCTCTATTTCTCAGCTTTATAAACCTTGCTACATATAAGGAAGTTTGGCTTCTCTTTTTCCTGGTCCTTGAGACATTTGTTGCTTTTAACAGCTGAAAGATGAGACTGAATTTCCATCTTTGCCCATCAGAAAGCCCAAATGGGCTTCACCCAAGCACTTTTGGTGTCCTGCTACCACACTGATATGGATGTATCAAGCCTCTGCATAATACCTCATTTTTACCAATGATTTCATCCTGTGCCTTTTCACAGTATATTTATTCATAAACCTAATTCCCCTCACCCACCCATCCAAAACTTCTGCAGCAGTTGCCCTAGTCTGTCAGCACGGCATGTGTAGACTATTATATTATAACATGTTGAAAGACATAATTCCAGTTGTACCCCATCCAAGGAGTCTCTTAGTTATAACTGCTTCTCTGAACTCCTTTATGCTTGGGACATTTGAAGATGAAACATAAAGCCAAGACTACAGGAAAACCCTAAAATCACTCAATTATACCTATTTGTTTAACCACTTTGCTGATATATGACTTGAAAGAAGCCAAAGATTGCTCTCACCAAATTAAATATGTACATTATTTATACTCCTGAGTATTTCTAGCTTGCTAAAGCCTGTCTCTCCAAGCCTTTAAGTCACCAGATTGTTTCAATTGCTTTGAAGTCAAGAAACAAAGACAGCATAGTATACATTACAAGCCCTGGAAGATTTCCCCAGTACAACTGCTGTTAGCTTTACTCAATACAGCATTCATTAATACACACATGTCATCTGCAGTTTGTCTGCTAGGGTTGGCACTCTGCCCTTTCCCTGTTACCTTAGACACATGTCACTTTTAATTACTAACTTAGTTTGTCATGCTGAGGTCCAAATAACTGATGGTAGCTCTTGTCAAAGAACTTGCAATAAAAAGGAGGGGATGGGTAAGGGAGTTACACAAGCACCCACTATATAGGACTCCTGGGAGAACACATCAGCCGCTGGTAAAATGCTCTGTCCATAGGAGAGGGAACCAGGAAAAACAAATCTTTCTCCTTCCAATCAAGTGCCTAAGATGCATTTGAGAAGCTTTCTTTCTATTATTTTAAATAAGATTCCATTAATCACTGAGGTGCTTTATTCAGTCAGACTCAGAAAGTAGTGTTTCCTGGAAAAGGCCAGGATGTTAGTAAAAAAACTGAAAGAACATGAAATGAATCGAAATGAGATCAGCAAACCAAGTGTGGACATGAGAACTTTTGTGATTCCAATGTGAGGGCTATGAAAGTGGCGTGTCTGTGTGTGTGTGTGTGTGTGTGTGTGTGTGTGTGTGTGTGTGTTCACACCACTCTATACTAGGCCCTATGGATAGGAAGGCTACAAAAACTAAAATAAATCAAAAAGAAAAATGAAAAACCAAAACCCCAAAACCTTAGCCCTGTCTTCAAGGGGACCATGCTTCTTATACAAAGATGTTATTGCAGTGGTAAAAGTACCAGACCAGAATTCTGTGGATTTGAATTCTGTTCTTATCAAGGTAACTAATGGCAATCCACTTTAATTCAATCCAATAACCACTTATGAAATGCCTGTTATGTGCATTCATTGTTCTAATTGCTGGGCATAAGGAGAAAAAAATAAAACATCCCCTGCCCTTGAGGAGGAGCTTACATTATACTAAGGGGGGAGAGGAAGAGATTCAAAATAGATATAGAGTAATTTGGAGGTTTGAATAGTAGAAGTCAGTAATATTAGTAAGGGCACTCATGTAGGAGATAGCATCTGGGTGGAGAGTTGAATCTGAACTAGGGTTTCCAAGGGGTGGAGATAAGATAAAGAGAATTCCAAGGCGTAGGGAGAGTCTATCCAGGGGTGGGGAACCATCAGCCTCTAGGCCACATGTGAGGACCTTCACTTTTGTTAAGTTTCTAATGAGGCACTGCTTCTCAAAGGTTGTGAAACCCTCTGACTCTAAAAACTGTATAAATATCATGAGGGTGAGGTTTTACTTTAGGACTTAGTTTTTGGAAGAAGGTTTGTGTGTTGGGTGATACTCTGGGAAGCCACTAAGCAGCTCACCCCACCTCTCTCATCTTTGAAAATGCAAGTGTTGGTGATTCCCTCTCTGGGAACTACGGTCAGACAGTTGGAAGCCTTCTGTGGGTTTTTATTTCTCTTCGTGTATTTTTTCTCTATTGAATGATATATGTGCTTGATGAAAGGAGATTGTTAACCCCTCAAAAACTGCCTTTCCTTTTAGAAAAACAGATCAAAGGATCTGTGATACGTCCTCCTTTGTATGTCAGGGTCCTTGCTTTTATAGCAGTTTATGAATGTTATCTCAGTTGAGCTTTACGACAATCCTATGAGGTAAGTGATATTATTATCTCTATTTTGTAGTTGAGGAAACCCAGTCAATCAATGACCCAGCTTCACAGACCTAGTGAGTGTCTGGGATCAAATTTGAACTCAGGGAAATTTGTCTGGAATGGAGCTTCCCAAGTCTTCAGTTTCTCTGTAAAAAGAAGAATTAGATTGAATTAGATTAAGATCTCTGAAGTTCCTAAGAGACTATGATGACCAAAATGATAGAAGAATCCTTTTGAGAAGCAGCCATTTTATCTTGATAATTGAATATAATGAATGAGTCATAATTATCATAGAGGGTCATGATTAAAAATTTAACTTATTTCAGGGAACTAGGTAAGGAAGGTGCGATGACAGAGAAGGCTTTTTGGATACAAGAACACATACTAGGGTGTGTATAAGATAGGCAGAGAAAAAGGAAACCCATATGAGATGTTTCAATTATTAGGTTTTCATGGGTAGATTATTTCATGTTCTTGGGCCTGAGTGTTCTCATTTTTTAAATAAGGAAATTGGACTAAATGATTTCTAAAGTCCCTTCTAGCTCTAAATTCTGTGACTTCTGTGATTTTAGTCCAAGCTATCTATGGTCATTACAATGATGATATTGTGAATAATAAAATGATAAGAGTGAAAGCAAATTCTCATCTCTGTAGTGCTGAACTTGGAGTCAGGAAGACCTGTGGTCAGATCCCACTTCAAATACTCCCTTACTCTGTAACTTTAGGCAGCTCTTTGACCTCCAAGTCTCAGCTTCTTCATCTGTTACATGAGGATAATAGCACCAATCTCACAGGTTTATCATGAACATAAAAAGAGAAAGAAAATGTGTAGAAACTGTTTCTCAAACTATAGAACACTGTATAAATGTCAGCTATGATCTCTATTATTATTTCTTTAGAAAACTGTCTTTATGCTGGGGCAGAGTGAGAGGGTTGGGGGCAGGGTTAGAATACACATGGTATTGTCTTCATTTTAGAGTTACAACAAAGATAGCTCCCAGGGCTCACCACTCTTGCCTTTCACTCACCAAAACCCATATCCATACTCTTACCTTTGTATAGATGTCAAATGGGAAGTGGGTAAGCCAAAGAGACAGATGTTCAGAACATTCCAAGGTGATACTCAGATATATTGTTCAGAGACCTTCACTGATATTTACTCTAATTCTTGTGAGATGTTTGTAGTGTAGACAGGAAAAAGAAGACTGTGTCTGGAGTCGGAGACCTTGTTTCAAATTCCTTTTCTCTGACATTAGCTTAGTGACTAGAAGCATTTTATTAAACTTCTGAGACTGTTTCCTTGTCTCTGACAAGGGAGTTAGAACCTCACTAAGTGACTTCACAAAGTGGTTGTAAGCAAAGAATTACATAATTAATTTATGTTCCTGCCAATAATTCCATGAGATAAAAGTGTAACTATTGTTATTCCCTAATTTTATAAGTGGGGAAACTAAGATTCAGAGGGAGTTTTCCTAGGGTAACATAGTTAATAATTACAGAATCACAGATTCTGAGCTAGAAGGAGCCTTAAGAGCCACATCATCCACCCTCTTCCCTTCCAGTCTCATCATTTTGCAGATGACAGGAGGTTAAGTAACTTGCCCAAAATCATATGTTCATCCTTCGTTGCCAAGGAAGACTATGCCATCAGAGAAATAATGACATGACTTGCACTTGACTTTGTTTTGAGTGAGGGAGGGCTGTGCAGGTCACCAGCCTTACTTCTCCTCCAGAGTCATCTGAATCCAGTGACCTAATATTCATGAGGATGACTGGAGATGACCCAGGATGAAGCAATTGGGGTTGAGTGACTTGCCCAAGGTCACACAGCTAGTGAGTGTCAAGTGTCTGAGGTGAGATTTGAACTCAGGTCCTCCTCACTCCAGCACTGGTGTTCTATCCACTGTACTGCCTAGCTTCCCTTACCACACAGGTAACAGATGTTAGAGGGAGGAGTTAAACCAAGTCCTCTGACTGTCAAGCTGGTCCTTCTTTCCATTGTGTATAAGCATTTAAATAAGCATTCCAACTCTAAGAGCATTGCTTTCCATCATACTATAGCTGCCTCTCTATATAACGAGGTATTGTCATGTTTATGTGTATGCATTTATAATGACAACCCATTTGACCATTCACCTAAATCAGATAGATGATAAATAGGAAATTCTGATTTCCACAAAGGCTGTTTCATAAGATTTGACTAATAAATGTTTGAGTTCTTGTGATGAAGGTAGGTATGGGTTTTCAAATCTGGTTGCTCTGTTGATACAAATGAGAAGTAAAAATTAAATGCAACCCTTTTGATGAGGGCTCTCACAGCTTCAAGTTTAATGTCTTCTTTTGGGAGATACATCAGTGAGTTGAAAAACTACTATCCTAACTTTTTGGGGACTTTCTCAACTTCCTTGGGGTAACCCATGAGTATGGATTTCACTCAAATGTTATCAATTAATCATGTGTCATGAATATTCCAACTACAACATTGACTGGTAGGAACATGCACAGATCCTTACCCTCAGTTTCATCAGCTTAAGAGAATCATGATTTTAAAACAGATTCATAAAGCCTGTGAAAACATAAAGAAAGTAGGCAAAGTTCATTGAAAATGCAAAATGTGCCAAAATGTTCAGTGGGGTCTGGTTTTACTTTTGAATTTACGTGGAAGGTACTGAAGAAGAGGAAGAATGTCTCTCCCCTTCTCCCACTTCTGCTTCCTCCGTGTTAAACTCTAGAGCACAGCCTAAATCAGTAGCAGCAGGGATAATGGTCTCCCAGCTACCAGTTTAATGTTATTGCTGATAAAAAGGTTTTGGCTAATACTTTTCTAAGTGTTTGTGGCAAAACTCTGGCCAAGCAGTGCCCCGGTAACTTTTCTGTCAAAAAGTTACCAGCAGGCATCCTTGAAATGGAGTATATCAAAATGGATTAAGGACTGAACTTGAAGTCAGGGAGACCTGAGTTTGACTCCTATCTCAGACAATTGCTAGATATGGGACCATGAGTGAATCATGGATAGCAAATTTACCCAAGGCACTCAACATACATTCCATAGATGGCAGAAACAAAATTTGAACTAAGATTCTTGAATTCCAAAGTCAGTGCTCTCCATTATGCTATGCTACTTTTCAAGTCTTTTAACCTCTCTGAGACTTCATTTACTATTCTATAAAATAAGCATTTATCTCACACAGTTTTTAAAGATGGTATGAGTAATGTGATGATTTGAAAACCAGGAAGTCCTATATAAATGCCATCTAATATCATCATCATCATAAATCATCATATTTTTATAATTAACCCAGTGTTTCCCTATCATGTACTAATCATGCCCTTTTCCAGGATAGGGTACTAATAGAGTGGTATCCATCCTACCACTCTGGAACTATGCTATATTTACAAGACAGGGGGTCAACTGCTCATATAAAAGCTGATTGAAATTTTCTAGGTTATATGACAAGAAAAGGTTATCCCCATAGAGACATCAAGGATGCCTCCATTGTCTATCTCTATAAAGGAAAAAAGAAATAAGTTGTTTTTATGACAGTCATAGAAATCTCTCTCTCTCTCTCTCTCTCTCTCTCTCTCTCTCTCTCTCTCTCTCTCTCTCTCTCTCTGTCTCTCTCAGTCATTGTCAGCAAGATTCTTGCCAAAATCCTTCTTAATAGCCTGATTCTTCACCTGGAAGATGGTCATCTATTTGAGAGACTATGTGGCTTCAGAAAGGGTCAAGAGATGATCAACTTGGTGTTTGCTGCACAACCACTCCAGGGAAAATACCTGGAGGGGAATAGAATATGTACAATTATTCCTTCCATATTGCAACTTTCCCCATCATGCTTCTGATATATTGTGGGTCAGCATAAGAAAATTAAATGTGAATTTTGGAGAAATTTTGCAGAAACCACAGATGACGTGTGAAGGCAAGTAGATGACACAGATGTTAAGAACAAATACCTTACCTAAATTTTATAGTAAATTCTGTAATGACCTCATTAAAAAAAGTTAAAAAATCAGGCTTCTTCTCTGGTATGAAGGAAGGGCCAAAATTTTTTGCATGAATTTTACAGATTGGGGGAATGTCACACACCTTACCCCAGTGATGTAAAGAATGTAAGGGATAGTTATGCAATATTTGTTGATCTGACCAGGGTCTTTGATAATAATTCATGAGGGCTTGTGGAAGATAATGGAGAAATGATGGACATCTCTGAACATAATGTGTAGTATTTATTATATAGGATTTTCTGGAAATTTATTGATGTATATTTTTAATTCTTTTTTGCATTTTGCTGTGCACATGGCAATGCTTTTGTTTTCTCATTTTGTATTTCTATTTTAGTATTTAAGTTCATAATATTTATTTTTCTTATTGTGCATTTAAGTTTTGGTATTTAAGTGCAAAATAAATAAATTAGTGTCAAAGTTGGATTTAGAACCCAGATCTCTTCATTTCTTGTTCAAGAACAATACCTTATTTGTATTTCCTTTTTCTGTGACCTCCCTTTCATTCAATGATACAAGCTTCTGGGAGTGGAGTAGGCAAAGGTCACAAAAAAAAAAGCATCAGTCTATGAGTTCTTTCTCTGGCCAGATCAGCTGAATGAATCTCAGGGTATAGTGCTGACTTTCAAAAAGAAAACAACCAAACAAATAAACTATTGTGGAAAGCAAGCTATAAAGGAAGGAAGAAAGGATATATGTCCCTTCTTATTTGGAGATTTTTAAAATACCCCCCCCCCCCCATTTTGGGGCAGAGAAGGGAATCATAAATATCAGGAATTATCTATTTTACATCAAATCCCCTCCTCTCCCTTTCCCTCCCCTCTCCTCTTTTGTCTTCTCCTCTCCTCTCTTCTATTTTACCTAGGGGAAGGCACACTCAATGGCCAAAAGCTGCCTTTTTCTCCTTTGGGTTCACTGACTACATTTCTTGTTCAAAAATCAAACATTAAACCCGATTCACTCTGGAGCTCATAAGACTGGACAACAAGTCCCCATCCACCTAGTACAGAGTGATTATAACTAAATAGCAATTATTTCTCTTTCATCCACAAACCCTGAGGGTCTTCCCCTCCCAGTTTGATTTGTTTTTTATTAACGGGGTCATCCCTTGAGTAATTTAAAGAAGCCTATTCATTGAATGGGTGTATCTCACTCAAAATGAGAATATGATAAGACTTTTGCCTGAAGAGACCAGGATCTCCCTTGCATCTTGGGCCATCTCTGGTACTCCTGATGAATATCTGGCCCCTGCACCCAGATGGCTCAGGAGAAGAAAGTGAGGCTGGTGACCTTGAACAGCCCTCCCTCACTTAATCATTTCAATCAAAGTCAACTGCAAGTCATGAAATCATCTTGATGTCAAAATCCTCTTTGAGAACAAAGGACAAACATAACAATTTTACATCAAACTTAATCTTTTAGTGACATATATAAGAGCCAATAAAGAATGGAATGAGAACTGTAATAGTAACAGCTAGTATTTCAATAGTGCTTTAAGCCTCGCAAAGTGCTTTACATACTTTCTCTCATTTGATCCTTACAACAACCCTGAGAGATAGCTGCTACTGTTAACTATCTACAGATGAAGAAACTCAGGCTGAGTGAGATTGAATGTGCTCAAGGTCACAGAGCTAGTAAGTATCTCATGATGGACTGAAACTCAGGTCTTTCTGACTGCTATAGGTCTACTGCTCCATGGTGTTGCCTCTAAGGAAATCCTAAGTGCACTGGAATACCTCTCTCCCACACTCCCCTACAGGGACTGACTTTTGAGTCCTTTTGTATATCCTGCACTTACTGACTGACACGTAGTAGATACCTAATAAATATTTATTGGCTGACTGGTTGATTTATCCGTTGGGCAATTGATAGTACCCTCTCCTGCTCCAGACACAACTAATTTAAAGATCCAGTCCTACTTTTTTAGAAAACAATATATATTTATTTTTTGTTACATTTTGAGTTGTCTTTCTCTTTCCCTCCCAATCTCACATTGGAAAAAGCCAACATTTGACATAGATATATATATATCAATACATACCATATATACTTCCATGTATCAGTTCTTTCTTTGGAGGTGGACAACATTCTCCTTCATAAGGCCTTTGTAGCTGATTTGAATGATCATATTACTCAGAGTAGCTGAGTTGTTCATTCATATTTTTGTATTACCCATCCATAAGCAACTGATATGTATCAGAAGCAGAACCTGAGCACAAGTCTTCTTGATTCCTTTTACCATGAGGTCTCTAGCTAAGTAAACATAAATTATCTGCACGTTAAGGCAGCACTTATGTAGAATCTATTTAATAAATAAGGAAATTGACACTATCTCCTGAATATAAACCTGAGTGTCTTAGAAGCCAATACCAGAAGATATGTAATAACAAATGGTTAATTACAAATTGATATTTTATACTCAATTGACCAGATAATCTGCTTTTTTTTTCAACTAAAAACAGTGGAATGTACTAACAACACTTTGCACAGAAGAACTATTCTGATAATATATGTATAGATAAGAAATAAGTATGTAAGCATGATGAAGAAGTTTAAACAAATATGGAGACTGAGGGATGTCTTGATAAAAGCAAATTCTCAACTGTCTTCATGGCTGAGATAATTCTGTTCAAATGTATTAACATATGAAGTAAAATTACCAGAATCAGTAAACTAATAGGTACAATGAAAAAACATTAGAGATAGTGAAAGCAACAGCAAACCAAGTGAAAGAGAACACTGAAATTACAAAGATCAAGTTCATCCCCAAGAAGAGATATGAGAAGGAGGTCATTTATCTCTACAGAAGGAGGTCATTATGTTTGTGGAATACTGTATACGATGTTGGACTAGGTTGGCGAATTGGTAGGTTTTGTTGAACTGTTTTATTTTTTTCTCTCTCTTTTTAAAAATTATCCTAACACAGAAAATTTCTTAGAAGGTGAGGAAATATCTGGATATAGATAGATAGATATAGATTACATATATAGATATAGATAGATAGATAGATAGATAGATAGATAGATAGATAGATGGATAGATAGATAGAGAGGGGAATATAGGTGAGATAAAATAAATATATTATCAATCGGCTTTTTTTTAGATAAAGTAAGTGCTCTAAGAAATGATGAATATATTGAATACAGAGAAGTAAGAAAAGATTTCTAAGAAGTGATTCAGAGTGAGGTAAGCAGAGCCAAGAACCGTGTCCAACCAAAGCAACAATGAAAATGGGAATAAGAACCACAAAAAAAGTAAATGCTGAAAAATCACAGCGGACAAGAATGATTTCAAGACATAATAGAAGGTATCCCCATCCCACCGCTTTGCAGAAGTGGAAGGTTTTTATACGCAATATACTGCACTGATTTTCCTATTGTTGTGATGCTTTGATCAGCTTTTCTGATTTTTGCCCTCCTTTTTTCCTTTAAAATAGCATTTTATTATATAGGGTGGCTATCTGAGTGGGGAAATAAGAGGGATAGAGGGGAAATTTGGGGGATATTTAAAGTAACAATCATCAACAAAAATGCATTCGAAAATATAAATTTTAGAAGTCAGGCTTGGAAGGGACCTCAGAGACCCATATAGCCCAAGTTGTACCTAAACAATAATCCCTTTTACAAATACTCCAAAGTCAATGTCCAAACTCTACTGGAATCCAATTCAATGAACATTTATTAAATGCCTGCTATATACAAAACACTGTGGTTAATCAAAGGCAAAGATAAAAGAAAAAGAAACACAAAACAGTGAACATGCTCTGAACGGACATTTCTTCAAGAGCAGTGTTAGCTTCTTATAACCTAATGATTTTAATGTTTCTTAGACAGTTAGTAGGTACTAGTCAAAGGCTGAATTGTCATCCTATATGAATATTAGATACTTCTCAGTCTGGGATCATCAATTTGGCTTTTAAACCCCTTCATAATCTGGCCACTTGTTACCTTTCCATTCTTCTTACACTTTAACCCACTGTACAGACTCATCTTTGAAGTAACACTGGCTCCTTTGATATCTTTCATATAAAACATTCTATTTCCCATCTCTGAGTATTTTCACTGTCTGCCCCCATACCTGAAGGTTTCTCACTCCTCATTTTCCTCTCCCGCATTTCCTGGGTTCTTTCAAGTCCCAACTAAATTCCTCATTTCTACAAGAATTCTTTCCCAGTTCTCTTTAAAATCAGTACTTTCCTTCTGTCGATTATCTCTAACTTATCTTTATATATCCATCATTTGTATATACTGGCTTATTTATTTCCAACATTAGACTGTGAGTTCTTTTGAGGGCAGAAACTATCTTTCCTTTCTTATCCTCAGCTCCCAGCACAGTTCTTCCTACATACTGGGTATTTAATACAGGCTTGTTAAGCTGATTTGCCTTGATTTTGACTTTGTGAGGAATTCCCAACTTAGGAAATTCCTCAATCATTCCAGCTAAAACCCATATGTGACTCGGTAGACAAGTCATAGGTAGTTGGTTGATATCCATGGAAGTTAAGGATCTTGTTTGGTGTCACACAACTAGCAAGTATAAAAGGTGGGTTTGGATCACCAGTTTCCCTGGTTCCAAGCACAACTCTCATTTCCCTATGGCATCTGCCTATATTGTCATGTTAAAATCAATTTAATCTGAGATATGAAAACAAAATCACCACAAAAATTAAAATGCACCCAATTCAACTCTGACTAATCCTAGGATATATGATATATTTATTTCCATCAATCATATTAAAGTGATGCTAAGAAATTCAGCCTGAAGATATTTTATTTCTAGGCTTAATTATTTGTGAGAGCTGATCTGCTTGTAAAGAGCTGTGCATCAGCTCATACTTCATCTCCCATCTACCAGCTGTGCTCTCGACAATCCCCTTTATCTGTCTCCTCAACTTTGTAGTTTGTAATAAACCAGAACTTTTCTTACTGCTTTGGATGGGAAAAAAGTCCTTCAGTACAAACTGCTGTCCTAGGCCATTGAAGAAAAAAGAAAAAAGGCATTTTAATATCCTAGAAAAGAAAGTCCCTTAGACATTATGACTGGGGACCTGAAATTTCATTTGGAGAGATTGACAATGCCCATATTTTTGCTACTTATCTAAGCAGGTCATCACCATAGCAACCACATAAATAGTCAAGCACAACAATCCATTTGGATCAGTACACCTGAATTTGTCCTGCCCCTCCTTCACAGCTCATGGCCACACCTGACCTCTCTGACCAGTTCTTTTCCGCCAGTTGACCTACTTCCCATTGATAGATGGAGTAACTAAGAGAATTGCTACATTTGGGTGACTCAGAGCCCCACTGATTTGTGTTTGTTCCCAGTGATGGAAGGACAGTCTGTTAACAAAGCAAATAATTGCATAGCACAAATTACAAATATGAATAGGTAATGCAAAAATATGAATTGAACAACTAAGCTATTCTGAGTAATATGATCGTTCAAATCAACTACAAAGGACATATGAAGGAAAATGTTATCTACCTCCAGAGAAAAAGCTGATATGTGGAATGTGATATATCAGATATGGATATATGAGATATATATGTGTGTGTATGTATATATACATATGTATGTATACATATAGTATGGATCTTTTTTTTTTTTGAAACAGCACAAAGGAAACGTAGGATGCATAAATTTAGAGTATCCATCCCACATGTCCACATGGACTATCTATGCCCAATCTGTGGTAGAGCATTCTGAGCTTGTATTGGTCCGATCAGCCACAGTCAGACACATTGAAAGTTGACTTGATCATGGTGATGTCATTTTGGTCCTCTTCAAGATGAAGGACAACAACCAACCATACAGTATGGAAGTATGCGTTGTATGTATTGATGAATATCTATGTCAAATGTTGCCCTTTTTAATGTGAGATTGGGAAGGAAGGAGAGAGACAACTCAAAATGTAACTATATCTATCTATCTATCTATCTATCTATCTATCTATCTATCTATCTATATATCAATCTATCTATCTATCTATCTATCTATCTATCTATATATACATATATATTCAAAGCAGGACTGGATGTTTAAATTGGTTATAACTGGGGCAAGAGAAGATAGTATACATTGCTCAAGGAATAAATCAACCAGTCAGTCAGTAAATATTTATAAAGTACCTCCTATGTGTCAGTCACTATGCTAAGTGCTGAATATGCAAAAGGAGTCAAAAGTCAGTTCCTGTAGGGGAGTGTGGAAGAGAGGTTTCTAGTGCACTTAGGATTTCCTTAGAGACAACAACATGGAACAGTAGCCCTAGAGCATTCAGAAAGACCTGAGTTTGAGTCCATCTTGAGACACTTACTAGCTCTGTAGCTCAATCTCACTCACTCTGAGTTTCTTCATCTGTAAAATAGTTAATAATAACAGCTACCTCTCAGGGTCGTTGTGAGGATCAAATGAGAGAAAGAATGTAAAGCACTTTGCAAGGCTTAAAGCACTATTGAAATACTAGCTATTACTATGACAGGCCTCCATTCTTTATTGGTTCTCACATATGTCACTAAAAGATTAAGTATGATGTAAAATAGATACTTCCTGAAGGCAAGCCTTCTTTGAACACATATTTATGGTTCCCTCCTCTGCCCCAAGGAGGAAGAAAATTATTTAAAGTCTCCAAATAAGAAGGGATGTATTTCCTTTTTCCTTCCCTTTCAGTTTTCTTTCCACCACAGCTTGTTTGTTTGTTTGTTTACAACACGATACCCTGAGATTCATTCAGAACATCTGGCCAGAGAAGGAACTCATAGATTGATGCTTCTTCTCTCCTTTGCCAAGAAGTTTCATCATTGAATGAAAAGGAGTCTACAGAAAAGGGGGGCAGGGAGGGGGACAAAATCAAATACTGTTCTTGACCAAGAAATGAAGAGATCTGAGCTCTAGATCCCACTTGGACACTAATCTTACGCAACTCACTTCACTATTCAGGGTCTCAGTTTCTTTTCAGAAAAGTGAGATGATGACTATAACTGAAGATACTAGCAATTGTGTCATACATAGCATAAACACGCCGATGATTTCAGCTTTTTCAGTGGTCAATACCAATTTCTGCGGGGGGCCTTAGGATATGGCAATTTGCATTGATGGAAGGACAGGCCAAATGAAAGACTTCACTGTTCCTTAGATAAAAAGATCATTTCGTGTATAACGCCCTTGCTAATACTCCATGAAAGTTAACACATAATGCTTGGATAAGGGATTTTTGTAAATATGAAATAGTATTCAGCTTCATTGTCTAAGCTGAATATAAATATTATTTTTAAAAGGCTTAATATTGTTATAAAAATACAGGCCCTGGCCTTTGGGTTTTTAAAGGATGAAACTGATGTGGATATTAACTTAGTTATATCTTAGCTTTAAGCAATGCTCAGTACACCCTAGAGATGCTAGAAAGAGAGTTATTATTAAATGTTTAGCATCAGGGAATTGCAGAAATATCTGCTCCAGTAAAAATGCAAAAGAAAACTCTCGCCCTTCCCTTTTCCCTCTTCCTACTCATTTCTTTCTAAATTTGTCCATTTTAAGGCAAACATTAGGTTAGTGCAAAATATAAGCTCTCTCTTTAACTTGACAGTGCCTTGTCTTGCCCACACAAGCCTCTCCTAATTCTCTTTGAGGCATCTTTTTAATAGAGTTTAAGCTTCATGGAATGGCTAAACAAAATTGCACTTGGGTAAAAGGAAAAAAAACCCATTTAATTCTGTTTCTTGCCAATCAGCTCTCCTCCCAGAAGCACAACAGAGTTCACTACAGTTTAGAATCACCTGAAGCAAACTTCTCTTGCCTTTTATGTCTTTTTAAGAACTATTTCTCAAGATGTACTTAATCTCATTACGGCAGCTGATCCAATAGTCCCAGGCCCACTATTTTCATCTAGTCAAGGCTCAGAGGTGTTAGGTAGTATTTTCCCCAAATGAAGCAGCATATTTGTAGTCAATGCAACCTTCTCCACCCTTCCTTTCTGAGTAGCATTCCAGAATGTAAATCTGTCCTATAAACTCAACCACAAAAGATAGGCAATGGGGTATTTGCCATTTCTTGCCACAGGGAGGGGTTTTTGTAATGGGAAAAATCCTTCAGACAATTTAGACTAAAAACTTAAATAAAACAAACTGTAGACGTTTTTACATGATGACTCTGATAAGGTAGATGTAGCTGAAACTAATTTTCAGGCCACAGCAGGAAACATGACAGGATATACTATAATATAACTCTTTCTCAATTGCTTAGACTGAGACCACTAGCACATAAAACAAGGAACAGTAAATGAAGACAGTTATCTATTGATTGTCATGTGGTACAGAACACAGAAGTGGGCTCTGCGGGTACCATATGACCCATGAACAAAGAGTGTGGAGAATCCTAAACATCTATGAGTTCTCCTTCAGTCTATGTCCCTCTATTCCATCAGCTGATTCCCAGAGCTTTCTGAGTCAGATGTCCTATCTTCCCTGACGTTTGTGCTCACTTGAGCTAGTATACCTTGATGCACCTTGTTCCTAGAATTATAGAGTTGAGAGACACCTCAGGTGAGACTTTGTTGAACACACACTACAAGAATAACTCTCTCTACAACATTCCTAACAAGTAATCAACCAGCCTCATTCCTTTTGAAAGCTTCAATTAATCAGTCAATCAATAATCAAGCACTTGGTGTATATGAGGTGTTCAGGGAGGAGTAGTGCCTCTGGTGTTGAGGGTTTGCTGAGTCCTTTTCTGAGCTGCTCATCTGCCTTTGATGTCTACCTTCACCCAACTTTCACCTGGGCTCCAAGAAACTGCAGCATGTGCAGAGGCAAAACCCTTTCATCAAACAGGCTAACAAGGCTCAAGGTCCTCTATGACTTAGCACGTGTGAAGCATTTGATGACTTCCCCCAGGAGAAATGAGCAGATGAGAACAATTTGTTCCAACAGCGGTGAAGGCAGCTGAAGAAAGCATTGTAGAGCACTTAAAGCTTGGTCAGACATAAAAATGCCAAGATCATCCATTTTGATTTCTGTCTTGCCAGTAGACTTCCATGACTCTGGAAGAGAGAGTGAGGGTGAAGACTGCAATTTTGCTTCTCTTAAATCCAGTCATCTCATGATACTGCTGGTCTTCTTTGAAACAAAGGACAGACTATACAATCAAGCACTTACTAAGGGTCTATGTATCTATTGATATGCCCCTTGTCTTCTTATAAGGGCAGGGACTATTTTTTTTTTTTTATGTCCCTAGCTCTTAGTATAGAGCTTAGTACTTAAAAAATAGTAAGCACTTAATAAATGTTTGCTGATTAGTTGATTACCAGGCACCATTTTTGGAGATAAAAAGTCAAAAAGGAACTGGCTTTTGCCCCAAATGAGCTTATATTGTATCAGGGAAAAATAATGCAAGTATATGATTTCCATTATGCATTCAGTGGTTTCCAAAAACTTTAGTGTAGTTTTAAGCTTTGATATGTTAAATTGCACCAAAATTGCACCGATTTGTGGAACACTATTTGTATCTATTATTTGCCTGTCCCTCTACCTATCTATCTATCATTGAGCTATCTATATATGTATGTATGTATGTATGTATGTATGTATGTATCTATCTATCTATCTATCTATCTATCTATCTATATCTATCTGTCTGTCTATCTATCTATCTATCTATCTATCTATCTATCTATCTATCTATCTATCTATCTATCTATCTATCTATTTGTCTGCCTGTCTATCTATCTATCTATCTATCTATCTATCTATCTATCTATCTATCTATCTATCTATCTATCATTTAGCTAGCTTGCTTTGTTCAGTGCATGACCCCCTAAGACAGACTGTTCTACTTTTGAAGAATAAAAGTTGTTAGGAGTCCTGCCTGGCAGCTCTGGAGACATGGATTAGTCACTTGCTTCAGAAATCTTTAGCATCCCTGTAAGAAAGGAAATGTTCATGGTGTATCATTTTATCCTATTCAAATCTACTTGAATATTTTTTTTCAAAAAATAAATCAATATGCAATCAGTGTTTTGTACGTAAAAGGCACTCAATAAATATTTTTGAGCTATTAATAAACAAGCACTTCAATTTGATGGAAATACTAAATAATCACTCTTTATTAATAATATGAATTTGGTTTTGCTTGAGTTGGATTAAAAACTAAAACCTAAGTAAGTGAGCTGGACCAGAAAGCAAGACTGAGAGCAAATGATTTAGACATTACCCAAAGTGACAGTACCTCCAAGGCATATATGACTTTACCACAGAGAGTTAGTGTTTACAGCAGAGCTGGGCATGCTCACCAGTCATTTTCTCTCTTCTCCTTCCAAATGATGTAGAAAGGTTTGACTTAATATATCATGTGGCTACCAGCTGGATACTTAGTTATAACACTGACAGGATAATCTGCAAACCCCAGATTTTGTTGGGAGTGCGGGTTTTTAAGCAACTCACATTAACTCACATGGATCTGAACTGGGATCTAGCAAGGCTTCTTTTCATAGACCTGGAAGCATCTTCTGCAGTGGCTAGATATGGTCTTGTGCTCTCACTTTCTCCTCTTTCTGAATTAGGACCCTGGACACTGGGAAGAAGACCAGAGGGGACAGCCTGAAATATCATGCCTAGTACTTTTTTTCTTCTCTTTTCTTTTCTATTATGAACTTAATAATGACTAAATAAAATGAATGTTTCCACATACCATGTGTAGCTGAAGGACGGTATTGTACATAAAACAGTCTTTCATGAATATTTTTTTTCTTTTTATGTATAATAAATTCTCCATGTAACTTCCAAAGCTGTCTTTCATATCTCTGGTTCCTTCTGGCCTTTGTTTTCTTCTGCTCGCTCTCTCTTTTTTTTTTTTATTCGTAGGTTATCTTGTACTAATAATTGCAGAAAAATTGGTCATTTTTCCTAGAGCTACAAGATTCCTTCCCTATATCACAAAAGAGCACTTGGCCTCCATAGCATAATGATAATAGTAACCATAATAATATGGAAAGAGATATGTGTTTTCATTGGTGGGGAACTTTCAGATTGACAAAACTCCTTTGCTGGCATAGGCTACGATTTAGAGTTTTTGAGATTTGTCCAAGGTATTGAGAGGTTGAGTGACTTGATAATAGTCAGTTTGCATCAGACAAGGGACTTAAACCCAGTTCATCCTGGTTCCCAGGTCATCTGCTGAAACATGCTTCCTCCCAAAATAATAATGGTGGTAATAGTAAAAACTGAAGAAAAAATAACAAAAATAATAGTAGTAGATAAACAGAGGAAAACCCTGGGGGGAGACTGGATTTGGAGTCTGGGGTCTTGGGTTCAAATTCTGGTTCAATTTGTTTGAAAGGCCAGGTTGCTTTCCCTTTCTTCGTTTCAGTTTCATCTTTGGTAGAATAAGTCACTTCTACTTCTAACACTATGCCCCTATATCAAGCATTTTAGAAATCTTAAAAGCAGTATATAAATCTTTTTTAGAAAAAAACTTTATTATTTACAAAATTCCTAAGATACATTCACTCACTTCAAGTGTGATAAGTAGAAAACTTAGACCCAGGGTGGTCAAGTCATTCACCAAAGTCCATACAGGTTCAAAGCAGCAGAACTGAGATTCCAGACCTAGGCAGTGACATGTAACAGAAAGATTGCTGAGTTTGGAGTCAGATGACCTGAATTCATATCCCTCCTATTTCACTTACTAGATGTGTCCCTTGGGCAAATCAGTAGGATTCTCTGTACGTCAGTTTCCTCATCTTTAAAATAAGGAAGTTTCACTGAATGAGCTCTAATAGCTCTTAAAATTTTCTGTGATCCCAAGATCCTATGTTAACTATGTAGTCTAAACCCAAGGGCCTTTCTCCTGTGCCATGTGTCATTTGGTCACACATTCCTCTGTGCTCCCACTATCATTTGGCATTAAGCATTCCGATAGGGGCATAAATAGTCTTCATTATGGACACAGTATCACAGTTCTCAGCATGTTAAGGGTCCCAGTCCTGTCTCCACATGAGTATGATCAAGTCCTTCCAGAAAGATAACCATCTGGTCTTAAAAAAAATAATACCCTTGAGAGAAATGATGCTTGTGTTTAACATCAAAAAAGTAATTCAGAGATAGATGGAGACATCTTTCTTTATGTGGGGGAAGTGTTCTCTCCTTCCAAGGGTTTTGAAATGTAAGAGAAACATGAAGAACAAATCTTCCCTACTGTGAAACTCTGTAAACCAGCAGGGTAAAGTGATTCCAGTGATTCCACAAATTGTGGCCTGCTCCTTCTTCCCACATCACCACCCCAGGAGGGAATGATTACCATGTTGGCTTGATTGTTTGTTTTACTTCGCAGATTAACTGTTCAAGTAAAAATTCAAGTCCCCAGCAAAAATTCATGTACGTATGTATGCATGTATGTATGTACGCATATATATACATATGTACATTGTGTATATGCATGCATATATTTGTATATGTATGTGTTTGTATGTGAGTACATGTGTAAATATGTATATATGCATGTGTTTATATATAAATAGATGTATATACACATGCACACCTGTGTTTGCATGTGAATATGCATGTATATATGCATATGCATGTATGTGTGTATGTGTGCACACATGCATGCTCATATAAGTATATATGCATATATACACATGCATGTGTGTCTAGGTATGTGTCTGTTTAGGTATATACACATATACATGTGTAGTGCATATATGTGTACATGTGTGTATACATATATGAACCCATATTAAAATAATACTCACATGTTGCTTATTCAGATGGACAAGAATGAGGATCTTTCCTGTAGGATTAAAATATAGCTGACTAGAGTCACATGAACAAACAAATGCTCACCTAGGCATGGCCTGCCTCCCTGGGAGGTTGCTAAGTCATCCACCATCTCATAACGCCACAATCTACCAATGAGGCATACTTCTGAGTGCTTCTGGTGCCTATTTGCTGGTGGGCTCCTTACTACCTCTAGAAGAAAGAAGGAGGGACAGTTTACATTGTCAGTGTTGACGGTTCTGTGTTTCTGTTTCTGGGTTGCTGCAGACAATGTTGCTATTACCATCATGTTGGTCCTCAGAGCACTCTTAAAAGAACATTACCTTCCATCCCCACCCTACCCCCCACTCATTCATTCCACAGCCAGGGCCATCCTGGTTAACTGTGAGAAAGGGGAGATTTTTGTAGATTGAAGTATACTGTTTTCATTTTCTTTGTTTTTTTCCCCCACTGGGTATTTTTTTCTTTTTCTTTCACAATATGACTAATGCAGAAATGTGTTACATAATTGCAAATGTTTAACCTATTATTATACCGTTTGCTGTCTTTGAGAGGGAAATTTGAAAGTCAAAAATCTTATAAAATTGAATGTTGAAAATAATCTTTACATGGAATTGGAAGAGAGAGAGAGAGAGAGAGAGAGAGAGAGAGAGAGAGAGAGAGAGAGAGAGAGAGAACAAAAGAGAGAAAGAGAGAGAGTGAAAGAGAGATATTTCAGTGGAGAAAGTGAAGGTGAAATGTTATGTGTCCTAGAAGATGGGTGTATCTAGTCTTCCAGTGAGGACATCAAGATAACTGAAGAGTAAGAAGCAGAGCTGGAGGAACATAGAAATCACTTAGTGATCCCAAGCTTCTGTGCTTGCAGAACTGCATCAGTGAAGATGCTGAAGACAGGTTGGCCAGGCATCAGAAAATAGTAGAGCCTGATGTATTGGGAGAAAATGATTCTGGAGTAGAAGGAGATATTAGGTGCATGGAGCAAGAGGATATTAGTGAAGAAGAGGGAAAAGAAAGTGAGGATGAGATTGAGTGGTGGTGGTGGTATAATGTATCAGCTAGCACATGAGAGGGAAAGTAAGGAGCTGTAAGTCCTGAAAGTGGAAGATGAAGGGAAATTTGGTGAAGAACCAGAGTCGGAGTATGAAGAGTAGACAGAGAGGGAAGATAAAATGGAATCCCCACTGACAGCCAGTCTTCATTTGACATTTCAAGATCATTTGGTGGAAGCCCTGAAACAGAAGAAATTGAAACAAGAGGCAAAATATCTGGCTGAAAAGAAGCTCAAGTATATACACAAGTTTGTGGAAGAAGAGTCAAAGAAGGAACTAGAAAAAAAAATAGAGGTCCCTTGGCTGTCCTAGATGCACTCAACAAAGATGATGAGAATGACAGGAAGTCATGAGGCGTGGAAAGGTCTGGAGCTGCAAAGCTCTGAGGGGGACAGAGAGGATGAGGGAGAAAAATAAAAACATAAAATCTTATGGAAGTGAATGGTGAAAACTAAAAATGAATTAATTATCATAAAAAATAAAAGATTCAACTGGGAGGGAAAGGATTGAGAAGGAGAAAACATAGACTGAACCATGTGAAATGACAGAGGATGAAAGAGAAGCCAAATTTTGAACAAATATTAAAATGATTACCAATAAAGTTGTTAAATGCAAATACAAGCTCTTTTAGAGCTACTGTCACTGGGGAGTTTTTCTCATGAATGAAGATGAAGAGATTTCAGCACTCCCATCCTGGAGAATCATTTCAATAAGATGATTCTTTTCGAAGTTATGCAAGTTAAGAACTTTGAATGGTCTGGCAGAAGCAAATACACCTACTTTGTGGATCAAGACAGAACTTCCTTTGCTCCAGCTTGGGGTCAAGAGAATATCCAAATTACCATTTCTTCAAGCAAAAAGCAGCTGCAGTACAGGTGTATTTAAGAGGCCATCTTGCCAAGAGAAGGAAACTACTTAGTATTCAACTGTCTACTTCTCTAATTACGGACACGTGGGAAATTTTTTTGGGGGTTTTATCAACCCCCGCCCTAAGATTGCTCATGGAGAACCTCTGGTATTTTTTGAGCCTATCACTTCTCTCTCCATCTCTCTGTCTCTGTCTCTGTCTCTGTCTCTCTGTCTCTCTCTGTCTCTCTCTCTCTCCCTCTTTCTCCATCTCTCTCTGTCTCTCCCTCTCTCCGTCTCTCTGTCTCTCCCTGTCTCTCTGTCTCTCTCTGTCTCTGTCTGTCTGTCTGTCTCTCTCTTTCTCTCTCTCTCTCTCTCTCTCTCTCTCTCTCTCTCTCTCTCTCTCTCTCTCTTCAGCTAGGTAGCACAGTGGGTAGGGTACTGGGGCTGCAGTTAGAAGGACATATCTTTCTGACTTTAGATCTGTCCTCAGACACTTACTAGATATGTGCAAGTCACTTAAGGTAAGCCACTTGATTTTGCTTGCCTCAGTTTCGTCATCTGTAAAATGAGCTGGAGAAGAAAATGTCAAACCACTCCAGCATCTCTGCCAAAAAAAAGCAAAACAAAACCCAAATAGGGTTGCAAAGAATTACACAGGACTGAAATGACCAAACAACAAAATAAAAATACTTTTTTTAATGATATCTAAGGAACCCTGAAACAAGGAACTATAACAAGACTTCTTAATGTTGAAAAGCAATATCCAGGTATACTAAATCTGGGCTTGGTGACTGGATCCTACACTTGGTTTCATCACTTCTCATAAAAACTCTGGTTTGTAAGTTTCAAGTTGGGACCACAGGTTACAAAGAAGTAATACAATTATCTCCTTCAAATTAGGAGACATGTCTTAGAGAATGTAAGCTGATTAAAAATCTTTTTTTTTTTTTTTCCCACCCAAACATACCTGCAGAGATGAGAATTCTTGACTTGAAAAATGACAGGCCCTTTGGAAAAGCTCACGCCCCTCAAACCTTAGGAAATGTAATGTCAATCTTAAAAACTTGGTAAGTTTCATTCATTCAAATGATTAATATAGATTTTCACATGGTAGCCATGGTGCAGTTTTCTTATTTGAAATGAATGAAATGGATTTACTGAGAGGCGGTACATTGCACATAACCTTACCTCTTTAAAAATAGTACTTATAGAAATACTTTTTAATAAGTGCCATCGATTTAGAGATGAAAGCTACCTTAGAAATTCGTCCAATTCCCTCATTTTTTAGAGAAAAAAACTGAGACCCAGGGAGATCGTATGACTTGCCTATAATCTCATTGGTAGCAAGTAATAAAAGCTAGATTTAAGCTCAGGTTTTCTGGCTCTATTATCTGCATTCTTTTTACTACATCAATGCAGTTTCCTTTCAATTTTAGTTTCCTCAAGGAATTCAGATATGAATGGGGAAGACAACATACATAAGGGAGTATTGGCCATGGAGAAGTATTTTGATCAAGACACTTATAGAGATGGTGATTGGGTTTTCAGGGGAACAAATTACCACATTCCATTCAACCAGGAATGATAACAGAGATAATTTGATTGTGTTTTATGATTCTAGAACTGGAGGAGTTAGGTATGAATGAAAGAAAATGGTGTTACTAAAACCTTTCACATTCTGCATTACTAATGAAAATCAAGGTCAAGTAAACTTTTACCGTTCTGCTTTATAGGTTTCTGACCTACATGAGAATTTCTTAAGACACCTAACAGTTAAGTTTTATAGTGTTAGGATCTCCATGCCAAGATCACCTCTCTCCTTTAATCCCTTTCTTTTTACTCTTAGGAGACATCGTGTTTTCCAGAGCTAATGCCCAGCAAGCAAGCTGTGCCTTGAGCTTAGCATAACAATAATCCTTTGCACTCACCCTCTTGATTAACTGTGCTACAACTAAATTAAAGAATTGGCTCAAATGAGCCCCAGCTGGTACCTGAGCTTGGCAAGCACCTGAAAGAACTATGTTCTAGTCATGAAACCCTGCTATGAATAGACTTTTTGTCACTAGGCATATATATGTCATTGTTGATGTTACACCTCACTGTCTGCTCACAAATATATGTATCAAGGATTAGCCTCACTGCCTGGGGATCCCCTTTGAGGGGAGCCCAGCATGTGTGCCTAGTTTTCCTCTTCCAATGCAATAAAGAAGACTTTTTGCCTATTACCTCTGTGAGGTCTTTGGTTTTTATTTTATTTTTTGGAGTTAACACTTGGTGTACAACATATGTGAGTTTTTTCAGAGTTTAACAGTTGGTACGTAACCTCTGTGGTGATTTGGTCATTTACTTTAAGGGTTGACATTAGGTGTATGGCCCTTCTCAAAATCTCCACCACTTATACATGGTTCCCCAAGAGAAGCTATCCCTTATTTGAGGCACTCTGTAGGTTAATATCAACTCAAAATCTTTTATAAGCTCCTATTAATGCGTTTGCTTTTACTAGTAAGTCAGAGGGCACATTGTTTTAAAACAAAATATCTGTAATATAAAATGATAGCAAATGTAACAAGAAAAGATTTTAGGAGTGTACAAATGAACAAAACAAAAAGTATTTATTGTTTATTATGTGCTACATCATGTACATAAGATACAAACGTAAAAGCTAATATAGCTCCTGACCTAAAGGAACTTACATAAGATGGGGAGCTATGGGGGATTGGAGGGAAGTCAATCAGCAAAAGAGATCAGGCAGTGAGTAAAGCTAAGAAAGAGATAGCCAAAGACAGGGAGTTAACTGAAGTATTCGATTTGGGCTTTCCAGAAAGAGTCATCTAGGAAAATCAGTCACCAATGAATAAATGAAATATATAGTTTCCACAGGTTCACATCAGAGGAGTGAGGGAAGAGAACAGATACAGAGAACATATTACCAGGAAATAAGCAAAGCACAAAGGTACTAGCAACATACGTGGTGCATTCATGGAAGGCATACCAATAGAGGAGGGGCAACTAGGTGGTGCAGTGGATAGAGCACGAATGCAGGAGTCAGGAGGGCCTGAATTCAAATCTCACCTCAGTCACTTGACACTCACTAGCTGTATGACCTTGGGCAAGTCACTTAACCCCAATTGCCTCATCCTGGGTCATCTCCAGTCATCCTGATGAATACCTGGTCACTGGATTCAGATATATATGGAGGAGAAGTGAGGCTGGTGACCTGCACAGCCCTCCCTCACTCAAAACAAAGTTAAGTGCAAGTCATGTCACTATTTGGTCTTCTTCAGCAACGAAAGCCAAACATACACACACACACACACACACACACACACACACACACACACACACACACACACACACACACACACACACACACACCCCAACAGAGGAAACGGTTGACCAGTGTAATTCATGCTTCTGACATTTTAGGCCTGACAATACCTTTTGATATAATCACATCATTCTTTCCTACTTTCTGTGTATGACACTTCTCTGAATTCCACTAGGCTTCAGCCATTCAGGATTTGCTGCTGCTTATGTCTGTTACCATCTAATATGGTCAAAAGATAGAAAGTTGATCCCTAGTAAAGATGGACTTGGTTCTTTTAGCAAATAACTGCAAAAACCATAAGCCAACACACTTAGCTAAGGCCAGCTAAGCAAAAGTCAAGCAGTGTCTCCAGGCTAAAATAAATTCAATTCTTTTGACTTCATGTGTCTGCTCTCTATTTGAAGTACATTATCTTCTCCTCCAAAACTCCTTTTACTAAGTTCTATATTTGTGTTAAAGATATTATAGCCCTTCTAGTCAACCAAGTAGGCAATCACAGAGTTAGCTTCAATTATTCACTCTTCCTCATCCACTCCCATATCCAGTAAATTGATTATCCTTGTCAATTTTATCTCCATAATACCTTTCCTATCTGCCACTTTTCCTTTACTTACACAGGCACCACACTAGTTCAAGTCCTCATCATTTCTCTCATTGATTATTGGAATAACTTCCAAATTATGACAATTTATAGAGCAGCAGATCTGGAGTAAGGAAGACCTCAACTCAAATATAAATTCATATACTTAGTAGCTTTGTGATACTGGGCAAGTCCTTTAAGTGGTCTGCACCTCAATTCGCCCATCTGTAAGATGGGAAAAATAATAGCATCTACTTCCCAGGGTTGTGAAGATGAAATAACATATTTGTAAAGTTATTTGCAAAACTTAAGTGTTTTGTAAATGCTATTATTATTTATAAATGCTATTCTTAATTGATTTCCCTATCCCTAATTTCTCCCCTTCCCAGTCTCCACACAGAACATAAAGGGATATTCAGCACTTTTGATGGTCACTTTCCCATCCCCCTACTTAAGAAGCTTAAATGACTCCTAGACTGAAATGCAAATTCCTCTACTTGATATTTCAATCCCTTGACTACATGGCTTTAGCCTATTTTTCTTGGCCCAAGTAGCAAACATGTTTTCCTTCAAACATACAATTTCATCTCCAATCTTTTGACTTTTGCATAGGTGACAGTATTCCCATTTTAGCAATTCACTCCCTTTTTATCTTGACATTTTAGAATATTTAACTTCTTTCAAATACCATCACAAGTGTCTACTCCTGTAAAAAGCCCAAGACTTCTAAGCTACTATCACAAAATTACCCTGAATTTTCATTACACTTATTTTCTATCTATTGATATGTCTACTTGTTATTCCCCTAATAGAAAATTGAGGCTTCTGGATGGCAAGGACTATCTTGTTTTGGTTTTTGTACCCTGGTGATATAGCACAGTGGCAGAAAGATCGTAGACCATAATAAGTACCTGGTGATTGATGGTTAGAGGAAGTGATAACTGAGCTAGGCTTTGAAGGAAGAGAAAGATTTTCACAGGCAGAGAAGAGAACGGAACAGTATCTAGTCATGGGAGATGGCCAACTTAAATTCATAAAAGTGAGAGTGGACAGGAGAAGATATGAATGCATACAGTATTCTACTTTGGTTAGAATATAGAATAAATGAAGGGAATAATGTGAAATACATCTAGAAAGATAACAATGGACATTCCATGACAGGCTAAGGAATCTTTATTTCATCCTATAGAAGGCAAGGAGTCATTGGAAGTTCTTTACTCATCTTGGTCAGACCTGTAGTTTTGGTAAATTATTTGAGTAGTTATACGAAGAACCAATTGGAACTAGGAAAAACTAGAGACACCTCAAAGACTAGCATTCCATATTTGCCGTAGCTTTTTGTAAAGGTGAAAAGGACCTGAATTAGAATTATGGCAATAAAAAAAGGGGTAGTGGATGCAAGGGATATTGTGGAACACAAGTCAACTTTGATATCGGATTGAAAGTGGGAGGTGATACAGAAAGAAGTGAAAAATGACCCCTAGGTTTCAAACTTAGATGATTGACAGAAATAATGGTGATACTATTACCATGATTAAATTTATACTGAGGTATGAAAAGTCTTTCTTCAGAATAGTTTTTGATAACTGAGGCAGGCAAGCTTCACTGGATACCTGAGAGAGGTAGAAGGAGAGTATGGCATAGAAAAGGAATGCTATAAATATAGATCTCCAATGTTGCCAAAGACATACTTCATCTTCTTCATAGTTTTCTCTGGGGGTTGCGTGTTACAGGGTTAGGAGGGACCATCAAAAATATTTTGAACTTCAGATGAAGAAATTAAAGTTATCTATAGTCATATGAAAAAATGCTCTAAATCACTATTGAATAGAGAAATACAAATTAAAACAACTCTGAGGTATCACCTCATACCTATCAGTTTGGATAACATGACAAAACATAAAAATGATGAACGTGGGAGAAGATGTGGGAAAATTGGGACACTAAAGTATTGCTTGGAGGAGTTGTGAACTGATCCAACCATTCTGGAGAGCAATTTGGAGCTATGTTCAAAGGACTCTGAAACTGTGTATACTCTTTGACACAGAAATACCACTTCTAGGACTATATCCCAAAGAAATCATAAAAATGAGTAATGGAATATTATTGTTCCATAAGAATTGATAAGCAGGTGGACTTCAGAAAAATATGGAAAGACAATATGAACTGATGCTGAGTGAAGTGAGCAGAACCAGAAGAAGAACATTATACATACTAACAGTCACATTGTATGATAACCAACTTTGATAGATTTAACCTCTTCTCCACAATACAACGATCTAAGACAACTCCAAATGACTCATGATAGAAAATGCCATCCACATCCAAAGAACTGTTGAATCTGAATCCAGATCAAAGTATACTATTTTCCATCTCTCTCCCTCCATCTCTCTCTCTCTCTCTCTCTCTCTCTCTCTCTCTCTCTCTCTCTCTCTCTCTCTCTCTCTCCCTCCTTCTACTTTCTTGTGTTTTTTTCTTTTGCTTCTAACTCTTCTTTACAATATGTGTAATGTGAAAATATGTTCAATATGATTGTCTATGCATAGCCTATATTAGATTACACACAATCTGGGGGAGGGAGAAAAAGTAGGGGGAGAAAATTCAGAACACAAAATTTTATAGAAGTGAATGTTGAAAACTAAAAAATAATTTTTTGAAAGTATTTAGAATTAGGAGACCTGAGTCTGGATCCTCTCTCTACCACTCACCTATTTGATCTTGGATATGTTAATTCTCTTTTTCTAGGCCTCAGTGTCCTCATCTGTAAACTATGGGGATTAGACTAAATCTATAAGGCCCTTCCTAACTTCAATCTTATATCATATTGTCTCATCTGCTATTCTGTGCCTACTTCTTTAATTTCCCACAAATGCTATAAAAAAAATCTGGGATTTGGGGTGGGGCACTTTTTTTTTATGGAATCTGCTGAGGAAGAATGGCTATCAGTGGAAAGTTCACAAAATAAATTATTGATAATGAAGGGCATTTTGTTTATTTTTAGAATGGGCATAACTCTTTATGAAAGCAAACATTCCATTCCATTACCATAATTCATCCAACTATTCTCCAATTTATGGGTAACTTCTTAGTTTCCAGTTTTTAGTGGCCACAGTGTGCCAGGCCTAGAGGCCTGAGGGCTACCCGAGTCTTACCTTACCTCTATCGGAGGTCTTCGGCTGGCCAAACCGGATGCTCATATGAGAGAAAGGACGTTCCAGAGTCGAACAAGGGTTGAGCTTTATTTCAGGGTCTAGTTACAAGTGCAGGGGAATTCTTCCTTAGGAGGGAGAGAGAAAGATCTCCCAAGGAGGCAAAGATCTTACAATAAGAGATTGGAAGTAGAAGTATAAGTGGGGAGAGAGGGGGAGGGGAGAGAAGAAAGAGGAAATGCGGAGCCTTCTGTCCACACACGTGGCCCCTCCGCCCAAGAGAGCTTTCAGGCTTTCCTGATCCTACTTAAGCTCTCCAGCTGTATAGTTTGCATCTGAATACCGTGCTGTTAGATAACAATAGTGTGCCCAGATCCGGGACAATCTCGAGGGCGGGGAGAGCTCTCTCCCATCACGTTTCTCACGGGAAGAGGCGGAAATACACGAGATAGCTCGGTTCACCTCGATTCCCAGTCGTTTCCTGGGAGGCCTCGTGAGAACTCTAAGATTTAGAAGTTCCCACCTTTACCCGCCCGAGACTGTCCACATGGAATTGAGCTTCCATCCCCAGCAACAGTGAATGGCTACAAATTTATCTGTGCATATATTGTGCGTATTTGTGAATAAATTTATTTGTGTCCTTTAGCTCTTTCCTTCTACAAAGACTCTGAGGTAAGTACTTCCCCAAGCCCAGCTCCCTCCACTTTTCAGTTTTCTTTGATGTGTTGTATTCCCTGTTAAAATGTATTCTCCTTGAGGACAGTGACTGTTTTGCTTTTTACTCATATTTGTATTCGCAGTGTTTAGCAGAGTACCTGGCACATAATAAGTGTTAACAAATGCTTGCTGATTGACTGATCTAACTTCATTTACCCAACAGTGAATCTCTCCATCTTCATTTTTTGAGCAACCTACAAATAGAATAGCTTTTAAAATAAACACTTTCCCAGTATGTATTATTATCTCGATTTTATTAATGCAAAACTTGAGGTTCAGTAAATCCAAAGAATCATAGTTATAGAACTGAAAGGGACAATGAAAGCCACTTAGACCAATCCCCTCATTTTACCAATGACAAAGAGAGATCAAGAGAAATCAAATGACTAACCCAGGGTCACATAGGTAGTAAATGGCAGAGTTAAAATCCAAACTCAGATGTTATGATTTCAAGATCATCATTCTTTCTGATGTATCACATTGCCTCCACAAGGGGAAATGAGTGGCTCAGGATCACATAACCAGCATCAGTACAATAGAAAATGTATTGAAACACAGAAGAGAGGTCAGGGGGGATATGGGAATCAGCTACATGACATATCGGTCAAGCTGTGTAAGTGAATGACACTGTGAAAAAAGTCAAAGAACAGAAAGAAGAAATAAGGGACAAGGACAGAACCATGATGAATGCTGACATTAAACTGTTTAGAATAGAAAGTTATTGGTAATCTTTAAGAAGGTAGATTCAGAGGTTAATGGACATATAAGATCAGATAGTAAGGAACTGAGATTCCAGTTAAGTAAAATATCAAAATTCAAGTTCTTGGAAGGGGTAGAATTAAAGAACGTAATGATGTCTAATGCATGACCATGGCAGTGCATGACTGCACACAATCAGGTGGTGAAAGGAGTGTTGAATATCAGGAACTGGCTTAATTAATGAGTCCTTTAGTTTTCAGATCTTTGCTACCATAAAAATAGATGCAATGAAAATTTTGTGTTTATGGGTTCTTCTATTTCCTTGATGTCTTTGGGGCATAGATCTTGAAATGATATCTTTGGGTAAAAGAGTATGAATATGTAGTAACTTTTAAATATAATTCAAAATAGCTTTCCAGAGTGCTTTCCCACACCAATTCATAGTTCTACTAATAATACAATCTTATGGCTATTTTCCTAGAACCTCTGCAATATCTTGTGCTTTGTCTTTATTCTCAACTTTGCCAATCCAATGGGTATGAGAAGAAATTTAAGACTTGCTTTAATTTGCATTTATATGATTATTAGTAATTTGGGGAATATTTTCATATGGATATAGAAGGCTTATATAATTTTTCTTCATATCTTTTTTAAATCAAGATTTATTTTAATATCTGAATATACTGAATTAACTAAAATCAACCCCACTCCTTACAAGTAACAGATCTTGTACTATATTAAATTGTCAATGTTTTATAACTAATCTCTAGTAGTCCCTGTGTCAGAAACAATAAACATACAATCAAAAAGTAATGGCTGTCATGATAAAAAAAAAAAGGGCCAAAACATTGTCTTTCATGAAATTATCAAGGAAAACTGCCCTGATATTCTAGAACCAGAGGGCAAAATAAATATTGAAAGAGTCCACCAATCACCTCCTGAAAGAGACCCGAAAAGAGAAACTCTTAGGAATACTGGGGCCAAATTTCAGAGTTCCCAGGTCAAGGAGAAAATATTGCAAGCAGCTGGAAAGAAACAATTTGAGTATTGTGGAAATACAATCAGGATAACACAAGATCTGGCAGCTTCTACATTAAGGAATCGAAGGGTTTGGAATAGGATATTCCAGAAGTCAAAGGAACTAGTGTTAAAACCAAGAATCACTTACCCAGTAAAACTGAGCATGATACTTCAAGGGAAAAAAAATGATCATTCAATGATATAGAGGAGTTTCAAGCATTCTTGATGAAAAGACCAGAAATGAAGAGAAAATTTGAGTTTCAAACACAAGAATCAAGAGAAGCATGAAAAGGTAAACGGGAAATAGAAATCATAGGGGACTTACCAAAGTTGAACTGTTTACATTCCTACATGGAAAGAAAATATTTGTAACTCTTGATACTTTTCTTAGTATTAGGGTAGTTAGAGGGATTATATGGATAAAGACAGAGGGTACAAGGTGAGTTGAATATGAAGGGATTATATCCAAAAAAATTAAGGGATGAGAGAGGAATATATTGGAAGAAGAAGAAAGGGAGAAATAGAATGGGGCAAATTATCACTCATAAAAGAGATAAAAGAAGTGTTTTTCAATGGAGGAGAAAAGGGAGGAGGTGAGAGGGGAAAAGTGAAGCTTACTCTCTTCATATGCAGCATAAGGAGGGAATAACATGTTTACGAAGTTTGGCATGAAAACCTATCTTAAATTACAGGAAAGTAGGGGAGAAGGGGACAAGTGGGATGGGGGGATGATAGAAGGGAGGGCAAATAGGGGAAGGGAGTAACTAGAAGTAAACACTTTTGGGAAGGGACAAGGTTAAATGAGAGAATAGAATAAAGGGGGGACAGGGTAGGATGGAGGAAAATATAGTTAGTCTTACACAATATGTCTATTACGGAAGTCTTTTGCAAAACAACACATATATAG
Source organism: Notamacropus eugenii (assembly GCF_028372415.1). Lineage (NCBI taxonomy): Eukaryota > Metazoa > Chordata > Mammalia > Diprotodontia > Macropodidae > Notamacropus > Notamacropus eugenii. The sequence goes on along the minus strand of NC_092877.1, from coordinate 202,709,562 downwards.
CCTGTATTGAGTTACTTACCTTCTCAGTGGGGATGGGTGAGGAGGGAGGAAGGGAGAGAAGTTGGAATTCAAAGTATTAGAAACTAATGTTGAGAATTATTATTGCATATAACTGGGAAATAAGAAATATAGGTAATGGGATATAGAAATCTATTTTTCCCTACAAAAAAAGAGAGAAGATGGGGATAAAGGAAGAGTGGAGTGTGATAGAAGGGAGGGCACATTGAGGGAAGGAGTAATCAGAATGCAAGGTATCATGGGGTGGGGGGAGGGGAGAGATGGGAAGAAAAATTGAAACTCAAAATTTTGTGGAAATGAATGTCATAATCTAAAAATAAACAAATAAAACAAAAAGTAATGACTAACACCTAACAAAATGCTAATCACCAATAAAGTGAAACAAAAATGTTTTCAGGGTTCACAAATGTTTTAAGAGCAACATAAGTGATTCAAATGGAGTGCTAGTTTAAAGTTATTGCAACAATAAGCATGGTACATTTTATACTTTATAATTGTTAATAACCTTTACTTTGTAAAGTCATTAACATTTTATCACTAGACAATAAATTAAGGGGCTGCTGATTAAATGACATTTAAATATTAAAACAGAAAATAAAGCAATAATCCTATGAACTGTTTTGTTTTGTCAAAACAAGTCCCTTATAGAATTATCTAAAGCACTTAATTTAAGTGAATCATCCACTTATCTTCCATCAGTTTTTTTTCATTATTTTAAACAGCAGCTTTCCTCCAAAGATATCAGGTTTATAAGCCTGAACCTTTTTTTTTTTTTAAGAATTAAATTTATTTATTTATTTTTAGTTTTCAACATTCATTGCCACAAGATTTTGAGTTCCAGATTTTCTCCCCATCTTCCCTTCCTAATCATATTTTTTTCCTTTTGACATTCTTATCTACTCCTGAGCATTCTGAACTTAAAGACACTATACAATAAAGTTCCCTTCAAAATAAATTAACAGAAGTGATATAGGGATGTTTATGACCTCTTCTAATTTCTCTCTTTTCTATTTTGGTTTATAAACTAGAGTCAATCTGTTATTTGAGGACCTAAAGTAAGTTATATCAAGTCCATTTTCCTAAATATCCAATGTTCATAATAATATTTATTCTTCTTTTAAAGAGCTTATGTGTCCAAAATTCAGGTGTCTATTTAGAAAAAGCATATGGGATTGAAAGTGGAAGGTTTAAAGAAAGTTTTACTCTATTAATCTTCTAAATCTTTTCTCAAGTTACTAGTATTAGGCTGGCATTAATATTGACTTGAAAAGAAAATTCTTACAAAAATTAAAATGAATATGTAGAAAATTTTGGGGGAAAACGAATCAAAGTTTCAGGAAGACAAATTGGAATGCGGCCAGAGAGAAAAACAGGTTGGCCTTTGCCTGGGAAAAAGTGGAACTGATCTGAATCAGTCTGAAGATTTAAGAAGGTAATATGGTCATAATATTGTCATACTAACATGGTGACAAATACCAGACCACCTGCATACTTTATTGATGAATAAATGAGGCTTACAGAGGGTAAGTGATTTATCTTATTTTTCATTAGAGCTTTGATTTGAATATACTCTGACTCCTGAGTCACTGGTCTTTCATTTTTTCATGCTGCTTCCCAGAGGATCTGAATTTGAATGCTGGCCTGTTATTTACTGGTATCCACCTATCTGTCATCCAACTCTTAACTGTGACTCTAAGACTTAATGATAGCTTATGTAGTGGCCTCACCACAGTAAAGGATCTTGGCATATGGATTAAACCAGGTTGAGAGTAACCAACAGTTCTCAAACCTATTGGTGAGTTAGGGGGATGTCTACCCCAAGCATGTGAAGACTTTCCTCAGTGAAATGGGCAATGAGATCAATTTGTTCCAATGGGCCATGAAGGTGACTGAAGCAGGTACTATGGAAAAGTTAGACCTTGATGAGGTATCAAAGATCCTATATCCTCGGTTATCACAATTATCTTGACTTTGGTCCTGCCTGTGGACTTAAATGATAAAGTTTAATTTGCTTTTAAGTAGTGTTTTCATAGAACTATGGTATGATGAACAACATAAATTATAATGTATGTCATCTCAAAAGCCAGAGGATTGTGTGTGTGTGTGTGTGTGTGTGTGTGTCTAAAGAAATGTTAGAAGAATGCAGCCTACTATAACAGGATAAATATTTTTAACTATTTCAGTTGAAGTTAATGAAGGTTTAGAAAGGAACAACACTTCTCATTGAGGAAAACTAAAAGCAGTTGTTAACAAAGCAACAACACACACACAAACAAAAAAGAACTGTATAAAAATAATTGTGTTCCAAGACTCTTTGAAGTTGCTTTACAATGAGAAGATACATACATAATCTTGCTGCAAACATTCCATAAAATCCTGTGGTATGTGTAAGCCATGCAATTCAGTCCAAGTGATGATCTTCATGACAATGCAGCCTTAAAATAATCTTTTAAAACACAGTTGTTTTGCTCATTACCTTTTCCTCTAGAGTAAAATATAGGCTAAAAAGAAAATGCTTCCTAACTAAAAGTTAATATTGTTACAGGAACAAATTGCATAATTTTGGAATAGATTTTGTAAGTATATATATTTTTCAAATTAAATTTGCTTCGTTCCCCCAACCCAGACACAAAATGGCCATAAAGTACTATTATTTAAATGCCTTAATTCTCAATTTCATCTAAATCTAAATAAAGATGACCAAAACAAAAGCTTAAGCACCAGAAGAATATTTCACAGAAATTTTCTTATACAAAATGTCCTTTCACATCTTTGTTTCACTTAAATCAAATTCATCTACAAGTCAAGGAATCACCCATTATATTATTGGTCTTCTGCAAAAAATAAGTTTAAAAGCAAGAACAACAAAGGCAAGGACTTCCTTCTCTGATAAGCAGTTTTCCTTATCTAAAAAATTAGAAAGTTAACCTCATTGATTTCCATAGTACTTTCTTTTCCCAAATCCTATGATCCTAGGTCAATTCTTTCCCCAACTTTCCTTCCCTGTTTCTGTTTCTCCATAGATACTAAATTATAGTCTCCTATTTCAATAACCAGAAATTTCCAGTAAACTGAAACTGACAACCATGTATAGGTTGAGGTTTTCGACAAACAGATATGAGCGTAAAGTTAGGCAGAGAGCCTGAATTCTGCCTAAATATTAGAAATTTACCTAACTGGGAACTCAGAGTGATTATGACTGAACTCATAAATTTTCATCTAAAACAGACTTCCGTAGGGGGGAATTGCATGTGATCATTATGGACCCAAATGGCATAACATCCAATGCAGAGTGGGCTATTTTTTTTTCCCTTAAACATTTCTTGAATAGGGGTAGAACCAAGATGGCAGAGTAGAAGGACAGACCTGTAGAAGCTGTCCGCCATAGTCCATAAAATACCTGTAAAAATGACTCTAAACAAATTCTAGAGCAGTAGAATCCACAAAATGACAGAGTGAAAGAGATTTCCAGTTCAAGACAGTCTGGAAGGTCTACAGGAAAGGTCTATTGCACCAGGTTCAGGGCAGAGCATAGTCCAGCCTTGGCTGTGTGATGTGGCAGGGACAGAACTAGATCAGACTGTAGTGCATGAAAGGTAGCAGCTATGGTTCCCAGATTGCTCAATCCACAAATGCCAAAGACAGCTTCAAAGGTCAGTGAGGAAGCTTTTTCACCTGGGTGAGAAGGGAATGTGGTCTGGCCTCACAGGCAGTAGCAACTGCATTGGCAGCATCCATTTTTGGAGCCTTAGGTCTAAAAACCCTGGGGAAATTGAGCAGCTCATCTGGGTTCCAGCCCTGAGTGGCATTCCTGGAAAGAGGAGGAGTACTGGCTGGTGGAACTGGAGGTGGTTGTGAAGGGGGAACCCTACTGGCAGATCTTAGGCAGAAAAGCTTGTGGTTGCTCCCAGACCAGAGAGCAGGCCAGGAGAGGAGTGAACTCCTCTCCCTTGATTGTGCCACCTTGGAGGATCCGAGAATTTACTCAAAAGTCAAATAACTAACTGGGAAAATGCTCAAAAAAAGTGAAAAAAATAAGATTATAGAAGGCTGCATTCTTGGTGAACCGATATTTCCTTTCATACTTTCAGATGAGGAAGAACAATGTATACCATTAGAGGAAGATAAAAGTCTTCTTCATCAGAAACCTCCAAAATAAATATGCAATGGTCTCAGGCCATGGAAGAGCTCAAAAAGGATTGTGAAAATCAAGTAAGAGAAGTGGAAGAAAAATTGGGAAGAGAAATGAGAGAGATGCAAGAAAAACATGAAAAGCAAATCTGACTCAACCCCACCCCCATTGCTGCAGGAAGAAACTTCTGGGGACTTGTAACCCGGCAATTGCTTCTGCACATGCTACAGTAGTAACTCCTCAAGACTCAGAAAAGAAAGTTCTTGCCCAAAGTCCTTGGCAATGTCAAATGACTCAGCAGCAGAAACTGATATGATTTTTTTGGAGGAAATGACATTAAATAAGATGTATTACCATCTGCTTTGCTGCTGTACCCTAAGGACCCTGGGACCTTTCCATTAGGCTTGCAGCCAAAGCCTTCTATGTGTGTTATTTCTACCATTAGTATGTGAATTCATTGAAGATGAAGATTTTCTTGCTTTTCAATTTATATCCCCAAATCTTAATATTATACTTCTTTGCAGATAGAAAACATTTAATAAATGATTTTTCATTCATTTATTTCCATGTGACACTTTGCTGTTGTTGGGTAATTTCTAGTCTTTGTGACCCCATCTGAGGCTTTCTTAACAAAGATGCTAGAGTGTTTTGCCATTTTCTTCTCCAGCTCATTTTATAGACAAGGATCTGAGACATACACAGTTAAGTGACCTGCTCAAGATTACACAGCTAGTAAGTTTCTGAGTATGGACTTGAACTCTGGAAAGTGAGTCTACCTAATTCCCAGCCCATTGCTGTATCTACTATGCCAACAATGTGCCTCTGGGTTACCCTTAGCAAAGCACTTAACTTCCCAGCTTCTGAGACTATAAATTAAATAGATGTTGCACTGTTAGTGAAAATGCCTTACCTGGAGTTCTATGCAAAAGAAAAAATGGATCCAGTCAGAAAGCTAACCAAAAAAGTCAGTTAACCTGTCTGAGTCTCAGACTACCTCTGTAAAATTAAAGGATTGGATGAGATGGCCACTAAGGTCCATTCTAGTACTAGATGATATGATCTTGTTTTACTATGTAATAATAAGTGACATTTATATGAGATTTCCAGCGTTTTAGATATATTTTCTCTTTTAATTTGATTTTCACAACACCCTTGCAAAAATAGATGCTATTATTATCTCCACTTATAAATAGGGAAACTGAGGTGGAGAAGGGTTAAATAATTTGCCCAGATAAAGACAATGCCAATTATAAAAGAATGGGATTAACAAAGGAGTGTTGGGCCAAAGAAACATGCTGATTGCTCCTAAAGATTTGGGGACACTTTATAACCTTTTTTAACTATGTATATATTATATATATGGTAGTCACAATGTGTCTGTGTTAGCCCCCAAAAGCCACTTTGTCTATTTTATAGAATAGTAAGTGTACTTCACAAATCAGAAGGAAAAATAATGTCAGAGAATGTGTCTAAATTTTGGGACTGAAAATTCAAGTGAAAAAATGATCACCTCATACATGGAAATTAATATTGAACTGGACCTTGAAGGAAATATAGGCTTTAGACCTTTTGAAGTGAGAAAAAACCTTCTAAGAAGGCAGAATCAAGGCAAGGAAGCCAGAAGGAGTGAGGCCCAGGTTCTTGCCTGAGCAAAATAGTATAATAGAGAAAATCTGTCTTTGTTTGATGCCATCTTACTTCCCCCTTTCAGGACTCATCTCCCCAGTCCTCCTTTGAAGAATTCTCTGTAACAGTTACCTCTCCTGTATTTATTTCCTCTCATTTAACTTTAAATTAATCCCTGATAAGCCATCAGCTGACAAAAGTTTAAGGTGTCCATTCTCCTAGTGCTGAAACAGAAAATGGAAACAAGAAGATATAAGTCCAGTATCCCACTTGAGGACTTGCTAACCCTTGTGACCTTAGACAAGATTCACAAAACTCTCCTAAACCTCAATTTCTTCATGTGAGAAATGAGAATAATTCATGTTCTGTTAACCTAACGAGGGTAGTTGTAAGAATAAGATGAGACCCTCACAATATATGTGAAAGCACTTCAAAACTTACAATTCTGTATACAAACATAAAGCATTAAAATTATTTTAATTTAATACAGGACAAGAAGAAAATATTTTAAGACTCAAGGGAGTTAATCACAAAGAGTTTCAGCCATTGAAAAAGGTAGAGGGCCTTCTAGGTATTTAAATTGTACTACACAGATGGTCGTCTATTCTTCTCACTAATAAGGTCCCATCTGTGTGAGGGAGATAGGATTTAGCGTGGAGAAGCTGTTTTGAGGACAAATAAAAGATGTGACTGGATGAATGGTATGAGGACAGGGGAAGCTAAACTGTTGCCAGGTAGAGTGTTTTGGATTTAATCCAATAGGTCAAGGGTGAGGAACTCAGAATCTTCGTTCTGGATCCAACCCAGTCCTCTCATCAGTAAAAGGTAAAAAGAGGAGTGGTGATATGCATAAATTTTAAGCTTCCTTTCAGGTATGTGACTCATTATATAAGAGCACTACTCATACAGTCAGGAAAAATGAAATTCAAATCCAACTTTAAACACCTTTTTTTAGCTTTATGACCCAGAGCAAGTCATTTGACTTCTCTCTGCTTCTATTTTCTCATCTGAAAAATGAGGATAATGATAGTAACTACCTCAATCGGAATCTTGTGGGGAATCAGGGCTTTTTTATATAGTGCCTAGCACATAAAAGGTGCTTAATAAATGCCAATGATGAAATGAGACAAGAGTAACACTTTATAAATTTTAAAGCATTATACAAATGCTTCTAATGATAATAATTATATAATAGTCATAATAACATGTGATTTTATTGTAGCAGGAATACGTGGATGGAAGTGGTTATTTTCAAAGGAATAATAATTACTCCCACTTAGCTGGCCCCCACCTTCCCAACTCTTTCCTTCAACTATTTGTGTAGGGGGAAAGAGGAAAGGGAGACACTTTGCCTTCGTCAACATTTCCAGTCTTCTTGTAGCTCGTGTTGACCATACCTTCAAAGAATAAGATGAGTGAATCTGCCTAAGAGGACAAGCTCAAAGTTGTTGCTCTCCTGATCTTCACCCATCCAATCTCTTTTCCATCATCTAAACCTGCTTACTCAACACTCAGACACTGGTCGAAGGGAAACCCAGATCCACCTTCTGCTCTGCCGATGTTGGGAAGTTTATAATACATAATAATCCATATTTTTCTGCTTTACCTAGCTCAGGTATCCTCAGAAGGGAGGATAGGGGGAAAAATACTCCTTCCTTTTCCTCCTCTCCATTTAAAAAAAGAATAAAAAGCTTTGCTCCTTTCTTTTTGTTTTGTACTAAGAGGATTTTTGTTTCAGCTTTATTGCCACCTTTTACTTAAGATAAACCAGTCAATAACCAGCGAGTCTGGTAAATCAAGCTATCAACTATAATCACAGTGTTATCTGGTTAGTTCTAGCTCTGTCTCCAATGAGATATCATGTCTATCTGTAAATTCCAATTTGAGATATAAACTAGAGCTACAATGCTTAATGGCCAGTTTCTTGTTTTGTTTTCCTCTTCTGTCATCTGTTCTTTGATGTGTAAATAATTACCTTCACTTTCTATTTGCTGTAAAATTCCTTTGTACTATTCTGCCTAGGTAACCTAAACTTAAATAAGATTGCTGTAACTGATGTTCTGGGCTTACTGACTTTTGTATGCAGTGATGCCTATACTTTGAGTGGAATAAACCATTTTTTTTCCTATTTCTGCATCAGTGACTGCATGATTGGTAACATTAGCTACTAACATATCCTCAGAAAATTTTTTGCAACAGTCTTTCGACCTTGTACTACAGCTGCCCTTTTCTCTAATTTCCCTTTGTACTGCAATAAAGTACAGAGAACGATCCTTTATCTTCGCATGAATTAAAGCAGCAATTTTAAATCTAACTTTAAAGAACAGGAAAAAAATAGATTTAACATGTATTCTTTCTCTAGGTAGGGAAAAGTTTAGGAGAGATATGCAAATAAACCATTAGGATTCCTTTTTCTGACAGAGAAAAACTCAGTAACAATCAGATCCTGTTTCTCCCTTTGTCTTAAGTACATCCTATGGGACCACAGTAGATGAAGGCTAATGGCAATTCATCTGTCCCTCATCTAGTCTCTTTCAATTCTTTGAATTGCCATCACTCTCCTCCTCTGCTGGGCTCTTCTGACACTCACTTGAATCTCATGCTCAGTCTCTACTGACCCCTACACTTCCTGCGCATTCTTTGTTTTGCTTGTGATCCACTCTGTGGTAGAGTGGTGCTAGGAAATGCAATAGTTTGCATGAGTTAAGTGCAACAGAAGTTTCATTATCTGGGTTGTATACCAGCTAAATGACTATCAGCAAAGGCATGTCATGCTATAGATGGATTATCACAGGCAATTGGAAAGCACTTCTGAGAGTAATCAGGTTTAGAAAGTATAGTGGTAGAAATATAAATCTGAAATTGTTATCTATGTATCTTACCTATGAGAGGTAATAGAGGAGTGACAAGAAGAAAGTGGCTTTTTAAGGAAGATGTATTGGATAGTACTTTACCAGATGGTTTAGAGGAAGAGAGAGCCTTATTGGAAAATATGAGACTTAATCATTAAGCCTAGAGTAGTATTCTGACATCAAATAGAGTAAGCAGATTTATATAGCTAAAACTACTGAACTTTGGAGAGAGAAAAAAGAGGCTCAAGTATATGTTCTAACACCACTATTTACTAATTGCGTTACCTTGGAGAAGTCCTTTTATCTCTCTGAGGCTCAGTATTCCTTTGGCCATAAACTATCATGTTACAATTGTGTGTGAGGATTGAAATTCTCATACTGATGGGCATTATGGAGCAATGATAGGCAGATGATTGGATTGATTTATATGGTCTCCTGAAGCCTTAGAAACTTTAGACTACTGTACTATTATGCAAGAAGTGATTAACACCTTCTAGCTCCTATGTAGTTGGAGAGTTACAAAGGATAATAGTTTAGTAGCAAGACTTCAAAGGTTCTTCATGGGGTTAAAGAAGGACTTCTTTCTTCTCCTTCTCCTCCTCCTCCCTCTTTCTCCTCCTCCTCCTCCTCTTGAGCATATGACCTGGTTCACTTAATCTTGGTACAATACCTTTCCGACTGTGGCTGATATCACCTCCCATCATTCTGCCTACTGCTAGAGGAACTACTGTTCTATCAAGCCAGTCTTCCCCTCCCCCCCCATCATATCAGAGCACTCCCAGTCTTAGGCTATCTAGCCAGAAGAATCTATCCCCACCTAAACCTGAATAGATTAAATCAATTCATGTCTAGTTTGGAGTTTGACCAGGATAAGAAGATACAATGGAATCTCATCATCAGTAATGCCCTTCTAAAGAAGAGACTGAATTTATAAGGAAGAGGGGATTGAGGGGGAAGAATAATTCTGAGTCTCCAAGAAACTGATTACTAAGATTTTAAATAATTTTTCACATCACTTTGAGAAGTTCTACCTCACTTAAATCCAACAAAGGAGCAAGTCAAGAAATCACCGTCATGATGTCATTGGTCCTCTCCAGGAATGAAGGATGAACAATTATTGAAATGTTGAAGTTAACAACTAATAGTCCCAACATGTATTACCTTTCTTTGATGGATTCCAAACTCCAAGGAGTCTTGGAAATGATGATGGGTTGAAAAATGAAAGATTGTGTGGGAAAGAGAAATATCAGAGAGCTGATATGTGTTACGCCAAGGCAATACCCATAGCAAATACCATGAATGTGCATGAGTATTTCCAGTGTAAATTCTCAAAATATAAATAGCTCTCTTCCTCAAAGGGAAAACCAAAATATTTATTTGGGAACATCATTATAATACCAAGAGGAAGGATTTAAAAGAGTACTTATCACTATCCCTTAATACTTATCTTTCTGTCAGGCCTCCCCACAAAAACAAGTTCCCCTTGACAAATTCCTTTCTCCTCCTGCTCTTGCTTGCTTCTCTCTCTCTGCTGTACCTGATCATATTCTCTGCTTGTTCTCTCTCTCTCTCTCTCTCTCTCTCTCTCTCTCTCTCTCTCTCTCTCTCTCTCTCTCTCTCTCTCTCTTTCCTCCTTGGCCAAACACCTTCCAATCCAAGTTCCATGTGACCCACCCAGGTTCTATGTGACCACAGGCTCCGTGTGATCACAGGTTTCCTGTATTATGGCCTATTAATGAGCCGGGAAGCTCTTCCTATTCTATTGCCACTACAATATGGCAGTTGCCAGTTCCCTACCATTTGGTGTCCAAACCATAGGTTGGTGCTGAATGCAGAGGACTTTTTTCCCCTCTTCTGTGAGCAGTTTCCTTTTAAATAACAAACAGCAACAAAGCATGATTGATCACATTTCAGACCGAGAGAGTTTGATTTCTAGCATCCAAGTCTGATACATATATTTCCATCACAAAAGAATCAGGATAAGTCAGGAGCAAGAAGGTGGTGTAGTGCCTTTGAGTTGTTGGATAATTCTTTCGACCACATTTGGTCACTAAAAATTCTAAATCTCCAGACTTTTAATAGATTTGGACAATCTCATCCTCATTTCTTTAAAAATTAGGAGCTTTGCCCATCTTTAGTCTTATAGTATATCCACAATTCTCCATAATGTTCCAACAATTATCCATAATGTCTCAGCAAGCAAACATTCTTTTTGTTTTATTAGGATTTAGTTTTTTTGAGAAATGTTGATTTGAACTCATTGAAGGTAGTTAGTCTCCCTCTTACTATTTCTATGCTAATCTTGGATTTCACAAGATCATAGGGAGAGAAGAATCTAGAGAGAATCCAGTTCAACTCCTTCATTTTATAAGGAGGAAACTGAGCATCACAGCTCATAAGAGTAGTTTCAGAGCCAGAACTTCTTCTATGATAACGACTCCTCTTTTTTGTTCTGTGTTTACTTCCTAGTATGAAAATAATTATATTTCATAGGAAAAAAGCAGAAATTCCATAGCTCTGCCTTCTACCCATCATTTATTTGAAGCATCCCATCCATTCTAAGCACTGGTCCAGGATAACACTTCTCATTTCTTCATCTTTTCAGGTATGAAATAAGAAAACCTTATAAAGATTGATAACACTCTGCTTGCATTTCAGATAACTGCCACTGAGTCATAATAATGCCCACGGGAGAGTAAATCATTAGGCAAGGAAAACTAAAACTGGTATATAACTTCTTCATTAAATTACTTTCTATGATAAGCATAAAATTTAATTAATGACATTCCAACTAATCCTTAATTTCTGCTTTTGAAAAGTACAACATGAAGTTAAAAAGACAGTTCCAAATAACATAATACTTAAGTAAAAATTGAGTATTGTACTCTTGTCACTAAACTTCACTGTCTTCAGACAGAACTTAAATTAACCATTCTCTCATGTATGGGGCTGCCTTGGGATACTTACTATCTCAGTAGTTTCTTCCTGACTATTTAGCAAAGTTGAAAAGTCAATTGTCTTTGTAAAATCTCCTCTTAAACCTATGCATAATTTGCCTTGAGTATTTCTGTCAGGAAAATGGTAGTTTCATTTTTTCCCAGTAAAGGCCATTTCCCAATTGATATTGTGGTCTCCCACCATCTTCATGCTATTTGTTTCATGGCTTGCCTCTTTCCTATCTCACTCAAAGACTCTTCAAAATGGAGGTATGTTTTGTAATGTGGTTTGCCTGATATTTTTTTCTTAAATTGTGACTTGCCCTTTACAACTTAGTCCATATTAATCTTCTCTAGTTTCTTGCCAAAGACTTCCTGAGGATTTTTCCTTTATTTCTCAAATCATCTTTCAGTCTACCTAGACACTGATTACTATTCATGATAGTATAGATTTATTTTGGAGTCGGCATTTAAAAGGAACTTCCCATTCATTATGTCAACTGAGCATCATAACACCCCTGTGAAACAGTTAGGACAAGCTTTTCTGTCGCTGTGATTGTTTTACCCCCCATTTTATAGATAAGGAAATCGGAGTTTAAAGAGTTTACATGATTTGTCTAAGGCCACAGAGCTAGTAACCAGGACAAAGTTAACATCCAGGCCTTGCAATTCGCAGTCCAGTGTCTTTTCTCATTATACCCCATTGTCTCTCTTTATTAACTATAAATGCCTGATTCAAAATTCTTGTCCTGGTAAATGGGGTGGTAATCTTATTCTTGAATATAAGAAAAGCAAAATCCCAAACTTTAGGTTCTTAAAGGGGTCTCACTCTACTTGTCTCTAAACAGAGCAATTTAACAGCAACTAAAATAACGAAGTAGAGCTACTAAGTCCGTGGGGTCTGGATTGACAGAATAATTATCTTTTCCCTAAATGAACACTTTCTGCCATTTATAAAACCATCCATGTCTGAAATGTTTTCTTCTTCCATTCAGTAGCTTTCATTTTTCATCAGTCACGTCTATGTTCCATATGCCTGTGGCTTGTATTTCTTTGTCTGTTAAAATAGACAACTAAATAATACCAAGATTTTCATAGTCAATAGCTGTCTCAGATATTCAATTTAAGACATTCTTCTGGAAGAATGCTCATTTTTAACATTCCTCACAAATTTAATATTTATACTTCTTGTAATTAGTAACACAGTTAAATCCCAAAGTAAAAGTATAAATATACTGAGTATTCAAAATCTGAAGCCCAGTATTGTAAACTTTTCTATCTCCCCTTTTTTGAGTGGAAAAAAAGGATTTAACATTTATTTCTTTTTCACCAGGGGAAAATAATTCTCTTTTGTCATGGGAACATAGTAATGAGACTGTGTTTTTTTAATCAAGCATGTTGTTTTCATTCAGTTGTTTTAATCAGAACCTCTTTCAGGTATTCTTGGCAAAGGTACTGGAATAATTTGACATTTTCTTCCCTGAGGCAAACAGGGTTAGGAGACCTGCCCAGGATCACACAGCTAGTCAGTGTCTGAGGCTGGATTTGAACTCAGGTCCTCCTAACTCAAGAGCTGGCACTTTAACTGTGCACTATGCATGCATTCATGAATGTATATATGCATGTATGCATGCATGTATGTATACGCACATGCATACATGTGTATATGTATCTATATATCTATCTCTCTCTATATATAAATACATACATATGCCAAAAGACACCTATAGTTAAAGTAAAGATGTCATAAAATGGGGCACTAAGAAATATGACAGCAGGGCACCAATCCATTAATAATTCTGACATACTTTTTCCACAGATAATTGTACAAATTTCTGCTTTTCCATGCCACAGATGGGAAATATGGATACACATAAGAATCACCTATGAAGAGCACATATATGGGCAACATATGTATGTCCAGGACACAAATGAACACACACATAAGGAACCTGTAGCCAGTGCACAGTTATGGAGTTGCAAATCAAGACTCTGATGTTGTAAGGCAACCACATGGTTTTGACTGTCATTGCATTCTTCTTGCTAGACCTGCTCCTGGTTGTTGTATCATCAGTGCTTCTTGTCATTCATCTCTTCTGTTCTGGTGGTTACTGAGATCTTTCCTGCTAACATATGCTAGATTTCAGCCCTTTGTGGTACCTTTGCTATCAGCTTAGGTATAATAGCTAGAAAGATTTACCTTGAGAGATCAGAGAAGTTCTTAGCTCATTTCCCAGTCACTGGAACAATAGCCAGCAGTCTCCTCTGTCTAAGATTGTCTATTCTTATAAATCATTTTCTCCTACGAGAAAGATCTATTTCTCTGATCCAAGACATTATCTGACTTAGGGTTGGAAATTTCCCTTTAACTCCAGTCATTTCCTGATTACCAACTCAAATGGCAGAATTGAGGAATATGAGTTGGAAGGGACATCAGAAGTCATCTGGTCCAATTCATATCTGTGTAGAAAAACTTTACAATATGTGTAATCTAACTCCACCTTAACTATCACACATTGCTTCCCTCTATGAGTTCTATAGACTAAACTCTATTTTTTTGTTGTTTTTCCTATGGCATCCTGTCTCCTATCAACATATCTCAACATTACATGCTCCTATTCCTGAAATGTATTCTTTCTCCATCTCTGCCTTATAAAGTCTCAAATTTCCTATAAGACTTTGCTCAACAATGACATGTACAAGTAACCATCAACTAATTAGCTTGTATTTATTTCACATTTTAAAATTATATATACATGTATATATATGTATGTGTATATATACATACATATGCATATATACACACATTTATGCACATACACATATACATACACACACACGTGTGTGCGTGTGTGTGTGTGTGTACATTTTGTCCCAACAAAATGAATACTCTCTAAGGGCAGAAGCTATTTCACTTTTTTTTCTGAATTTTATGTCCTCTAGAATTTTATGTCCTTCCTGAAATGTGGTACTGAGAACTGAACAAGGTACTTCAGATATGATCCATCTAGGGTAGAGTAGAATAGGGAAATATAAGAACTAAAGATGGAAGGAACCTTTCAAATTATCTAATCTGACAATATCATTTTCTAGCTCTGGAAACAGAATTGGAGAAATTAAGTGACTTATTGAAAGTTTTGCAAGTAATAAATATCGAGGTGGACATTTGTTGTAAGATTATTTGACTCCAAATGCCAGGTATCATTCCAATGCATTGTCTCTCCCTTCCTTCCTAACTATGTAATCTTGGGTGTAGAACAACCTCACTCTCTGATATCTGGACTTCTATATTCTGTATTCATTTCTGGGGACTGACCCAAAAGGTTATATTATGTTTTATGCATTTTTTCCCAATCTGAGTTGATGCTGGAAAATCTTCAAATATACATTGAATGTAGATAATGCCTAGGTTTTCACAAATATGAGTAATTGTATACTAATAGCTTCATATAAGCACACAAGGTAACAAATGCATATCAGAGAGGTAGAGGACAATCTCTATTTCATTCTCAGAAAAATGTAGAAAGCAAGACCTTATAGAAACTCACAAACATACACAGGAAATACACAAAAGCAATCACAATAGTTGATAAGCAAACAAAAAAAATTCTTCTTGGATGGGTCCCAATTTTCCATTAAAATCCTAGTCATGACTTAGCACCATCCTCTAGTTTCGACTCTTTCTTGGAAGGGAATTACATGCAACGTTGGTTTACCAGTGTGGCAATACCCTGGATTGTACCTCTTCAAACAATCTTTAGGACTGCCTACTAATATACCACAAAGGATCTGAGGTATTGTAGCTTCATCCCAGTTTCTTTCCAACTCCTTTAGACCTTATCATTTGAATGAAAGTGAACACTTACAAGCTAAGAGGTCAAGGCTATTGCCTTACACCTTTCCAATCCACATTCCTACTGTTATTATGACTGTGAGACTGTCAACAAACATCTCAGGTTTTGAGCTCCTCGGATGTGAAATAGGCACCCTAGTATTTCATGTGATTTGAGGAGTGTGATGATGTTTCTATTGGGCTTATACTTGTAGGATAAGTCCTACAGAGCCTTTTTAATTCCTCCCAGGTTGTATGCTTGCTTGTAATTAGTGATGTAATTAAACCTAGTGAGGATTCAAAAGTGTAAATAATAAGATACTATATATTCTAAATCCAAAGCTCATTACTGAGGAGAATAAGAAAAAAGAATCTAAAGCTCTCTATCCATTCTTGGGGATATTAAGACAAAAGGAACATACACACACACACACACACACACACACACACACACACACACACACACACACACACACACACACACACACACCCTAAGAGTTCTCTTTGATTTTAGGAAGTATGTTAATGAGAATTGGGAATGAATACATTTATATTCAAGTCCTGATAGCTTTGGCAAATTTTGAGTCCCAGGGTGGACTGTCATCAACTTGATTTTAGCCATGGATAAATGACAACAGCAGAGGCAAGAGAACAAGAGGGATAAATTTGCTGATTCCTATTCATAGAATTTTAGATTTGGAAAGGATCTTAGAGATCAATTTGTGCGGTTCTAGCTGATAAAAATGAGGTTCGAAGAGGGACAGATTACAAAGGTAAGTAGAGGCAAAGATGCTATCAATTCCTTAGTCCTCTGATTTACCTATGCTTTCCTTTGAAACGTATATATATGTATATATATATATATGTATATAATGATTTATGAGTGTAAGTATGTGTGTATAAAATTTCTGATTTTTACTTGTATTTCAAAGATCTATGTTTTTGTGAGTATAGGTGCTCTCCTCAGCCTATGTAGAAAGCTCTCTGAAACAGCTGATAATGTTCCAGTTACCCAGATGGAAAAATATGTCCCCTCAGTGGCTCACCTAGTTAAAAGCTTCTCAGAATTTAACCAGACTGGTCCTCAGGAAGAAGGTAAACAGCTCATCCAGGAGACCAACACTTGAAACATTCTAGCTTGGCCTGTCAGGGCTAGTTCTCCGTGAGTATAATCTTTAGCAGCCCAGAAGGCACTGTGCTAAGTATTAGATGCACAATGTAGGACATCTTTGAAGGATAGCAACAGAGAAATTTTCAAATATATGTTTATAAATCATAAAACCTAACTTCTTTATATCCTCTCCGGCACTCTATGTTCTAGCCAAACTGATCCTGTACTTGCTTCTCCCTATACACAATATTCCATCTCTCCATGACTTTCTCCAAGTTTATTTCCCCCTACCTAGAAGGCCCTTCCTCTTTACCTTTCCTTGGGATCTCTAAATTGCTTCAAGGATAAGCTCAAATGCCGTCTTCAACATAAGGTATTTCTTGACCGTCTCTCATTCTTCTTCCTGTTTTACTTATATATGTTTTGTTGTCACTGTTATTGTTGATTTGTTTTAGTCACTCTTTGCTATCCCATTTGGGTTTTTCTGGGCAAAGATCCTGGAGTGGTTTGCCATTTCCTTCTCTAGCTCATTTTGCAGATAAGGAAATTGAGGCAAATAGAGTTAAGTGATTTGCCCAGGGTCACGCAGTGTGTAAATGTCTAAGGCTGGAGCTGAATTCAGGTCTTCCTGACTCCAGGCTTTGAGGTCTATACACCATGACACTTAACTGCCCTGGCTTTGTATTTACTTATATTCATATATATTAGATCATATACTATAAAATTATATTATATATTTCCATATAGCATTTTTCTTTGTCTATATAGATATATCTATGTATTATATAGCAATAAGATCATTCAAGTCTTGTATCTTGTATCCTTCATGCTTTGCACAAAGTAAATGGTTTTGGAATTCAAAAGAATTGAAGGATATCACTTATAACAACAAAGCCTTCTGAATACCAAGAGTACTTCCCTTCATGTACTATATATTCTAGGCAAATTGGACTATTTACTATTATCTGATATTATATCTTCACTTTCCTACATCTGTTTGTAAAATCTACTATGCCCAAATTCCTCCCTATTCCTATTCCCTTCCCCTTGAGCTTTCGATATTAAAAATCCTTTTCATCCTTTAAAACTACAGGTGTCACTTCCTTTATGATGCCTTTCTTGATTCCCCTTCATCATATCCTTAATACTGTAATTGAATCATTTCTTATGTATTCATGTAGACATAGGTAGAGACCCCCTAAAATTTCCAGGATTATAATCTATTCTTCCCATTTTGGTGAAGAAGGAAGAACATTTACTGAACATCATAGTCTAGCTCTGTAGAAGTTTCCTGGGCCAGGCTTTAATATCGTAAAACCTTTCACCTTGGTCCCAGAATCATTAGTATTTTATTAGAACTATATATTTGGGGATACCATGACGGTATCATTCTACATTTTGTCCCTTCCATTTCCCCACTCTAAGTTCAGCACAGATTGCTTTCCACCTCTGTTCTCTCTCACATTTCTGGTATCTTCATTTTTTCTTATTTTCTTTCCTGTCAACACCCAATTATGGCTGCTAGAACTCTTCCTCTTTTCAGGAGGCTCATTGTATCTTTCTTTTCTTCTCTTTCCAAATAAATGACACCCGACACAATACTTTGCCACTGCAAGGCCCCTGAATCTTATTCTTCCAGTAGAAGTAACTCCTTGTCACTGTTGGGCACTAAAGCTACGCTTAAGATTTCACACTAAAGTTGGCCTGCCCTAAAATAGCAAAGGTAGTTGGGATGTACAAATATCCTTACATTCCCTACAATGATAAATCATCCAATACTAAAAAATAACAAAAATTCACCACCTACTCCAATGATAGGCCTAAGTGATTATGGTGCCTAGCTCTTTGGAAGATATTTATAATTTTTGGCATTGTGAAGACTACCTTCCTATTACCTATCAGCCTATTATTCAAGACTTCCAGCAATCTGGCTCCAATCTATCTAACCTTGTCTCTCATTTTTTTCATATATGAGCCCATTCTTCAGCAAGGTTCTCTACTAATTGAACCCCATATATGCCAGGTGAATTCTTACCTTAATATCTTTGCTCATATCACTAATGTTGCCCCTTCTACTCCTCATTTTCCTCTCTTCCCCCAAAGCCTTGGTGCTGATCATTTTAAGAATTAGTTAAAATTCATTTACTTCATATTGCCTTCCTAGACCATCCTAAGACACGTCAATCTTTTACTCCTCTGAATATCTATAATATCTATTGTTTATAGCCTAATAGATATCCTTTATTTTTTTTGAAAATTATTAAGGACTTCTCAAAAAGCTTTTACTTATGTGGGTTATTTCTATCAATAATTATTGCATTTTAAATTAACATCTCTTAGTATTATTATGGAAATAGTTTTAACCTCCTATATCCCTAAAAGGATCATGAGGACTCCCAGAAGAGCCTAGATCACAATTGGAAAACCCTTGCTCTATGCCATTCATCTGAAACTTAGCAATTTTTTTTTTGTCTTTTCTGTCTTTATATCTCTTTGTCTTTATATTTATTTGTCTTTATATTTTTGTCTTTATGTTTATTTGCTTTATATTTATTCTTTCAATCAATCTTAAAATAACCATTTATTAAGAATATATCATGTTCAAGGAATTTTGCTAGTCACCAGCACTAAAGAATTGAACAAAAAAACTGTCCCGGCAGTCAAAGAATTTACTTACATTCTATTAAGAATGCTGTGTACAAAAATAAGTAAAGACACAAGAAGAGACAGAGTAATTGAAGAGGAGAGTGAGTGTACGCAACTATGAGAATTGCGAAAGGATTCCTATAAGGAAGGGGGCACCCGAGTTAAGCATGGAGGAGGAGGTGGTATTTACCAAGCATTGGGGATAGACAGCCTATGAAAAAGGCACAGAAATAGAAGATATTAGGTACCCAATAAATGTGCATGATGATGATAAAAATCAATTAGAGTAACTATTTAACAAGGAGGGAGATTTCCATAAATCACATGAGATCACTGGTCCCATAATAAGTGCTTAATAATATATTTGATGTACTTTATAATCATACTTTGCATTTATGATGTTAAAAGATCAAAGAAATTGGAATACATTTTATACTGTTTTGAGAACAATGCTGTAAAGAGAAAAAATATATAATGGAAGTATTCCAGGGTAATAGGTGGTGTGTTGGCCTGGAGTCAGGAGGATCTGAGTTCAAATTCAGTGTCACACTAGAGTAGCTGTGTGACCCCAGGCATTCCACTTAACCCACTTTGCTTCAATTTCATCATCTATAAATTGAACTGGAAAAGGAAATGGCAAGTCTCTCTAGTATTTTTGCCAAGAGAATCCCAGAAGGAGTCATGAAGAGTTGTACACAACTGAAAACTACTCAACAACAATAAAAGCATACACACACACATACACAAACGTACATCTGTAAACATATACATACACATACATGTTTCTTTGTGTATGCATACCCCCCCACACACATCTGTAGTTACATAATGACGTTAACTATAAAAGAAGTGTCCTCACATAATACACATTTAAGCATCCACCACCTACAATGTTTCACAAAACATAATTCAAGTTTAAAATGTCACTGCTTTATCTGAAAGACTGGCAGTTGGCACTTGCATTCCGTGCCATTCATACTCATAACTTCAGCTTCTAGTTAAAATATTAATTATATCTTCCCTTTCTTCTTTCTTGGTAGAGATAATTCTTCATTGAAGTGTAATTTAAATTTTTCTCTTTTATCACTTCATATAAGAGGGACCAATGCCTTAATCTCTATTGTAGAAAAGACTGGAAGAACTGAAAACAAGAAAAATAATCTATTTTTTTTCAGTATTTAAATATTGGGCAATTAAAGTTGCAAGACACTTGAAAAATGACCCTGAAACTGAAAGGATACATCAATCTCAGTTGAAAATAGGACTAACTTTCTCTAGGATTACTTTCTCTAACATTATATTACCTTTAGAAATAATTGCTGGTATATGGGCTTTTGGGAAACCACTTTAATCTGAAAGCCAGAATTCAGATAAAAAGTCTCCTTAGTGGGGGGTGGTGTGGAATCAAGATGGAAGAGTAGAAGCAGAGACTTGCAAGAGCTTTCTCCCCAAGCCTAGTCAAATACCTATAAAAAAATGACTCTAAACACATCCCAGAACTGCAGAATTCAAAGAATGACAGTGTGAAACAAATCTCCAGCCCAAGACAGCATCTATCGTGCAATGCTGGGAGCAGAGGTCTGCCCAGCTTGGGCCATTGCAGCATACTCTGGACCTGAGCAGACCTCAGGGGAACTGAATCTCTGACACCTGTGGCTATTTCCAGACTTCACAACCCCAAAACACCAAGGACATATTTAGAAAGTCAATGGAAAAATCCTGTCAGATATGTGGAAGAAAGTAGAGTGGTTTGGCCCCAGGCCCAGAGAGGCAGAGTGGGTGGAGGAGCCTGCCACAGCAGGGGCAGCAGCAGTGGCTGTTTCTGGAGATCTAGGTTCACACAGGGTGAAGGGATTAAGCAGCTCATGGTATAACCCCACCACCACTGGAAGCAGAGAATTACCTTAACAAAGAACTCAGAAGTCAAGTAAATGACTGGGTAGATGAGTAAAGCCAGAAAAAGAATCAGACTATAGAATCTTACTTTGGTGACAAGGAAGACCAAAATATACAAACAGAAGAAGACAACAAAGTCAAAGCTCGTACATCCAAAGCCTCCAAGGAAAACATAAATTGGTCTCAGATCATGTAAAAGCTCAGAAAGAATTTTGAAAATCAAGAAAGAGAAGTGGAAGAAAATTTGGGAAGAGAATTGAGAGTGACGCAAGAAAATCATGAAAACCAAGTCAACTGCTTGCTAAAGGGGAACCAAAAATGTGAAGAAAATAACATCTTAAAGATAGACTAACCCAAATGGCAAAAGAGATCCAAAAAGCAAATGAAGAGAACGATGCCTTAAAAAGCAGAATTGGTCAGATGGAAAAGAATGTCCAAAAGCTTACTGAAAAAAAAATAATTCCTTAAAGATGAGAATGGAGCAAATGGAAGCTAATGACTTTTTAAAAAAATTATAAAACAAAACCAAAAGAATGAAAAAACAGCAGACAATGTGAAATATCTCATTGGGAAAACAACTAGCCTGGAAAATAGAGCCAGAAGAGACAATTTTAAAATTATGAAAACCATGATAAAAAAAGCCTAGACATCATCTTTCAAGAAATTATCAAGGAATACTGTTCTGATATTCTAGAACCAGAGGGTGAAATATAAATGGAAAGAATTCACTGATTACCTCCTGAAAGAGACACCAAAAGGAAAATTCCTAGGAATGTTGTAGTCAAATTTCAGAGCTCCCAGGTCACAGAGAAAATATTGCAAGCAGACATAAAGAAACAATTCAAGTATTATGGAAACACAAATCAGGATAAAACAACATTAGTAGCTTCTACATTGAGGGTCTTGAAATGTGATATTCCAGATGTCAACGGAACTAGAATTAAAACCAAGAATCACTTACACAGCAAAACTGAATCTGATACTTCTGGGGAGAAAATGGTCATTCAGTGAAATATAAGACTTACAAGAATTTTGTTGAAAAGAAGAACTGAAAAAAAAATTTTGACTTTTAAACACAAGAATCAAGAGAAGCATGAAAAGGTAAACAGGAAAGAGAAATCACAAAGAACTTGAATTGTTGAATTGTTTACATTACTACATGGAAAAAATATTTGTAACTCTTGAGACTTTTCTCAGTATTAAGGTAGTTGTAGGGATTATATACATATTGACAGAGGGCACAGAGTGAGTTGAATAGGAAGGGATGATATATGAAAAAATAAAATTAAGGGGTGAGAGAGGAATATATTGGGAGGAAAAAGAGAGAAATAGAATGAGGCAAACTATCTCTCCCATAAAAGAGGCAAAAAAAAAGCTTTTTCAATGGAGGGAAAGAGGGAGAGGTGAAAGGGAAAGAGTGTACATTACTCTCATCATATTTGGCTTAAGGAGGGTGTAATATGAACACTCAATTTGGTATGAAAATCTATCTTACACCACAGGAAAATGGGGGAAAGGGGATAAGTAGGGGGTGGTCAATGATAGAAGGGAGGCCAAATGGGAGGAAGGGGTCATTAAAAGTAAACACTTTTGAGAAGGGACAAGATCAAAAAAGAGAATAAAATAAATAGGGGGTCAATATAGGGTGGAAGGAAATATAGTTAGTCTTTAACTGTGATGGAAGTCATTGCATGACTATACATGTATAACATATGTCAAATGGTGATTTTCAATGGGATAAGTAGTGGGAACTCATAGTTTTAAAACAAATGTTAAAAATTGTTTTTGCATGCAACTGCAAAATAAGACATAAAGGCAATGGGATATAGAAATCTATCTTGCCCTATAAGAAAATGGAGGGGAAAGGGAAGAGAAAAAGGAGGGGTATGATAGAAGGAAGGACAGATTGGGGTAAGGGGTAGCCAGCACGCATGATGTCTTGGGGTTGGCAGAGGGGAGAGATGGGGAGAAAATGAGGAACTCAAAACCTTGTTGAAACAAATGTTGAAACCTAAAAATTAATTAATTATTTTTTAAAAACCCTCCTTGTTGTCCAAGACCACAGGAACAAATTAAGGTGGGTGTTCCAACTCTTTTTCTCAAGAGGGTTATCTCAAGAAGTGCAGAGAGTAAGTACTTGAATTTTCATAATCCAAAGTGAAAACCCAAGGCTAATGGTACAACAAGATATTCTTGACCATAAGGCAAAAATTAAAAAAAAAAATCAGAAATGTTTCCCTTAGTGTTTGTTATTAATGAAATAAATTGTTTTACATATTCCTCAGAAAGAAGAACTTATTAGGATAGCATTTGCAAATATGAAGACAAGGACAAGGATTACCTTAAAAGAAAGTATGTGGCTGGAGGTACCACCTTTCTTGAGTGTCTTTTATCCTTATTAAAAAGCCCTCCACAAACTGCACAATCCTCTTCAGCTCATAGGCGTAACTCCTGAATGTTTAAAAGGTGAATAATGCATACATATGCAATGCCTATATAGGATTTTACAGTTGTTTGAAAAAAATTTTATAAAGATTTCTTGATAAATTGGCAGAACCTCTAAGCAGGATTTTGCAATGGTAATTTAAATGGAAAGATCTTTCCTATTCATTAATAGACCTATGTGATATGCTTAAAACACATTGAAGCCTAAGTCACATGTGGTGGGAGGATCTTGCTGAATGGGTGGAACAGAAAGGGTGGAGTAGAACTGGGAAGAACTAGGTGAGAGTAGTTAGTTAGGGGAGAGGAGTGGATGCAAGCAAGCAAGCACAGCCTGGTTGATGAGTTTGTTTGTGGGAAGACCCCAGAAGTGTATGTAGGGAGTCTTGGGAATGACTTTGTCCCCTTGACTTTGTCCCCTAGAGTGCTAATGTGTCTTGACTACTTGGTTACTGTGATGGATTTGGCTTTCTGATGTTGGGATTTGAGGACATCTGAATAAATGTTTTGCTTCTGCTTCCTATATGGAGAGTCTATTATACTTTGAGATTCAGAACTATGTTGGTGAACTTATAGTTACCCTTGGTGCTGTGAATATTGCCTTGGTGATACATATGGGATAAAGAACAGAATCACAGGGTATAAGATCTCCATTTGAAGGCACAAAGGCTTTAGAATAAAAAACACATATCCCAGGATGGGAGGATTTACCTTTATTCCTACCCAGCAAGGGAATGGGCTAAAAGCACTAGACCCTGTGAAAACATGGAACTGAGGTTACAGGAGGGGGAACATAGATTTGGAAAGGTGTTTGCAAGGAGTATCAATAAAATCAGGAAAACAGCTGGCAGATGAGGCTAGATTTTATTAACAGGTATTATGTGTAAAAGCAGAGATAAGGTGATGAAGAAAAAATAAGATGGAAAAAGAGTTAGCTAGCTTGCATGGGAATTCTCAGTGTTCTGGCTCTCCTTTAAAAGAGCATGCTGAGGGCTCTCAGGTAGAAGAAAAAGCTGTTCGTTTAGCTCAGAAGAAGTGAAAAGCTGGCAAAAGAAATGGGCATGTAACCTTTGTACAGACCCAGCATAGTTGCCACAGCAATAACTGCCAGGAGAGTACATGGGAGGAAAATATAAGGAAAATGAAGCAATGTTGTAGGGGGAGACTTCTCAGGCAGAAGTATGCCCCATGCTAAGGTGGAAACTAGAGAATTATGGGTGTAACAAAGTGTTTAGGGAGATAATTGCAGATTTTACTCAGCAGGAGGTCACAAATATTTTGAGTTGGTTCTCCCAAAAGATGGGAGAATGGTTAATATCTTGAATGGTGAGAATCAGTGATGAAAGGGTTGGAGGACTATCAATAGATGGCATCCATTGCTTGAAATGTATAGGTATCAGTCAGAATCTTTTGGTACAACAAGCTTTTAGAAATTACAATCTGCTAGGGGGTAACAATACGACTAATCTGTTAGTTTGGCAGTAGACAGATGTAATAAGCAGTATTCTACTGACTCTGTGTGGTCTAGTGGAGATAGACCCTGATATTCACTTAGAGACTGAGTAAGAAAGTTAAGGGGGGAGATAATGAAGATTGCCATAGTGATAAAAAAAAAACAGATCCATGCTATGATACTCCCTTACCACTTTCCCATAGGAATATAATGGTGAAGATAGCTCCTCTTGTTTACAAGCAACTAGTTGTGACTCTAATAACTGGGGAAATAGGGCACCCTCTTTCAGAGGTGCTGGACAAAATTTCAGAGCCAAGTGATTCAGGGGACTGGGGAAAAGACAAATTTCCTTAAGAGAAAAGAGTAAATAGCCAGCAGATTAAAAATCAGAATAAACTGAGAAAGAAAGAATTGTTTCCTACTCTATTGAGAGCAGGGGTAGATTTTGGAAGCATAGGTGGTATTCCAACTAATGAACTATACAAATTGGACTGAGAAAAAGGACTTGATACTAGACAAAATTGAGAAGTAAGAACTGACCCTACAGATCCTCCTGAAACCTTGTATCCAAGTTTGTCACACCTTCAGGGAGAATAGGAAATCGGCCAAGCCACAGCTCAGGATAAAGAAATACTCAGACAGGATTACAGACCCCATAACAATTTGACCATATATTGGAAAAATGGATCAAATACTGTATCAAGGGCATTAATAGATACTTGGGCAGAGGTTTCCCTTATATATAGAAAACTTGATAATTTTAAACTTGAAATTCCTATCACCACCACAGGATTCGGAGGGGATGAAATATCAGCCAGACAAGTTAAGTTAATGATGACAACTGGACAATTGCCCAAGAAAGAATATACCATGGTAATGTACTCCTTCCTGAATAAATCACTGGAATAGATATACTGAGATATATGACTTTAAATTTACCTGCAGGGAGATACCAATTTTCTGAAACGAAGATAGGAATTAATACAGTTTTAGTGGGTAAAATAAAAATGAACCCAATCACTTTACGGAACCTTCTGATGTAATTACTTTAAAGATGTATCATGTGCCAGGTGAAAAAGATGAAATTACCAATAGTATAAAGGAATATGTTGAGGTGAGATCGTTAGTCCCTACAACCACTCAATTGAATGATCCTGTCTGGCCAGGAGAAAGTCAAATGGGACATGGAGGATGACAGCGTATCATAGACAAATGAATATGGTGATTCCTCCCTTGTATGCTGCTATTCCATATACCATTACCTTAATAGAAAGGATCCAGAAATATGATGGGACTTGGTATGCAGTTGTTGATTTTGCCAATGCTTTCTTTTACTACCCCAGTAGATTTCACTCGGTACAGCCAACAATACTTTTACACACTTGCCACAAGGATATCTGCATATCCCCACTATTTGTCATAGGATTGTGGCTGAACATTTAGATGAATTAGAGCTACCTAGTGTACAGCTTACCTACTATGTAGATAATATTACGATACAGGGAAAAATCTAAAAGAAGTGCAGAAGAGTTTGATGTTTTTAATTGAGCATATGAAAAGCAAAGGTTGGGAAATTAACCCTCCAAAGATTCAATGGCCAATTCAAACCATAAAATTTGGGGATATACAATGGAATATGGGGCTGCAAGAGATCCTCCCACAAGCCCAACTAATGAATCTTTAGGATTTTCCTACCACCACCAATAAGAAAGAGGCCCAAAAGTTTATAGAATTATTTGGATATTGGCAACATCACATACTGCATCTAGGACAAATTTTGAAATCCTTATTTAAAATTACTAGGAAAAAATATGAATTTGATTGGGAACTTCAGCAGAGCAAAGCTTTTGAAGAATTCAAGGTTGCTATACAGTTGGTCCTAGATTTATGTCCTATGCAAAGTGATCCAATGGAATTAAAAGTGACTCTAAAGGATGAATGTGCAAACTGGACTTTATGGCAAAAACAAAGAAGCCAAAATGTACCCCAAGCATTTTAGTCTAGGCAACTCCCTTCATCTGGAATTTAATATATCATTTTTTGAACAGCAGTTGTTAGCTGCATATTAGGTTTTGGTAGAACAACTGACTCTGGGCCATGAGACTACTAATTTCTAGAATCTCAATTATGACATGGGAAATGAGTACCCCAGCTTCTCACAGAAGTGGACATGTGCAAGAAGCTAGCATAATTAAATGGAAAATGTATATTTAAAATAGATCTAAAACAGGCAAAAGTGGAGTTTCTGCTTTACATGAATCTAAAGCAAACACAGATACTGAGGTAAATGATATACCCCCTGAACCAAAGCAATAGCTGATACAGTCCTTGGTAAAATGGAATGAAGGATTTGATGGATTAACTGAAGAACAAAAGTGGCATGCATGTACAGCAAAATATTTGGGCCACAAATGACATTGCAAAGCAGTAGCCTATAACCCATTTACTAGGTGGACTTTGGGAAGTACTGGGATAGGTGGAAGTATCAATATATTGAACTTATGGCAGTACATTAAGCTATCAAAACAGAATAAGGAGAACAGTGTCATATATACAACGATTCATGGGAGGTCACTAAGGGGTTAGTTAAATGGATGTCTATGTGGAAAAATAAAAATTGGGAAATTCATGCCAAAGAATTTTGGGCAAAACATTATGGGAAGATATATGGGATGTATCTTTGGTTATTAATTTTTCAGTTTTTAATGTAGATGCTCACATGGCCCCCACCACATCAGAATATGAGTACAATGCATATGCTGATCGACTAGCAAAGACTGCTACTCAACATATTGTCTCCACTCTGATACCAAATAGTGATCTGTTACTAGCAAAATGGGTCCATCAAACTGCTGGGCATTTTAGGGGTCCAGGTTACACACTAGTGGGCACAAGACTGAGGTATTAGTGTCTCTCATTCATTGTTAAAACAAGTGGCAGAGTAATTTTATATATGTCAATTAGAAAAGAAAACAAACTTTTCCTTGGACAGTAACTAGAGAAAAAGCAAGGGCCCAATACCAGCCCAAATTTGGCAAATAGCTTATATTGGACCCCCTACCCCAAGGTAAAGGATGCAAATTTATATGTACTTGTGTTGACAGTTATTTAAGTGCACTAGTGTTTTGTCTTTATAAAAATGTGACCCAGAAAAACACCTGCAAAACTCTAGATAATCATAAGCCTAATGCAGATCCAAAATGACAATGGGTCACATTTTAAAGGTAATGAAATGAAGAAATATTATGTATTAAACAATGTAGAATAGATGTATCATATTCCATATTATTCTCAAGCATCTGGGTTAATTGAAAGAATGAATGGATCATTGAAAGAACAGTTAAAGAAATTAAGTTCTAATAATTCTTGACAACATTGGAAAGATAATTTTTTCACTGCTTTACATAATTTGAACAATAGAGTATTGGGAAGAAGTACACCTCTAGCCAGAATGATGACCCTAAACCTGCAAATTAGAAAAAAAACAAACAAACACATAAGATCCCAAATACTGAGTATTGGCCTGTGAGGCTAGATGTCCCAGTACCATATCCAGGGACACCTGGTTTGTCAGGACATGATTTACATTGTTTAGAGGAGTTAGGGTTGGATAGAAAAGAAATAAGAAAAAATATCTGCTGGAATTTGTATGAGAATCCCTGAAAATCATTTTGGAAGGATATTATCTAAATCTGGATTAGCAGCTTGAGGAATACATGTATTGACTGGTGTGATAGGTTCTAATTATCAAGGAGAAATAATTGTGACATTCCAAAATTTAGGTAAAGAACTCATACAATTTTGTAAAAATGATAGAATAGTTCAAGGGATTATTATTCCTCATGAAACAATACTCCTTGTGAAAACTGACCCTCCTCCCCAAATAACTGGCAGAGGGACTGAAGGGTTGGGATCTACTGATAGAATAAAATTGGGAGATCAAGCTTGGGTAAAACAGAAGCCAGATGATGTTTCAAATGTTGCAGAGATTATAGTACATGGGAAAGATAATACTATAACTCTTGTTAATTCAGAAGATGATTACCAAACTGTACTCTTAACTCATATATTCTACCATGAATGAGGCTATGATAATGGGTTCATGGACTCCAGAATCATGGCTGACACTACCTACCCTGCTTCTGGTTATTGTCTCTTTATTTCTTTTTGGATTTTTGTCTATTAAACGTTTGCTAGACTTGTTTCCTGCAGGTTTAGTATGCTCCACATACAGATAACGGATGGCTTAAACTGGATGTCACTCCATGTCTGCAACTGTGAAGTGTCCTTCCTGGACTTGGCATTGACCAAGCTGTACATGTCAGCTAACGAGCTCATCTCTCAAATGGGACCTCTTAGGGAAAGGACAGCTTTATATCCAATTTCAGCAGTAAGTAGCATTAGAAGAAGAAGATACCTCCCCCTCTCACCCCAAGATTTTAGGCCCTATTCTTTCAAGAGGGGAATAATGGAGTGTTTGTGCTCAAGGTCCACCCTAAGATACTGTCTTTTTTGCTTATTTTGTGTGATCCCTGTTGTATTGTTGTAAAGTTCTGTTGACACCAATTGCCTAAGACATTGTTTTATATGTTTATTTTCTGTTATCCCTGTTACAATTCTATTGATACCAGTTGCCCCACCAACCTATGTAATGAATACAGAAGAATTTTGGGGCTGAATGTAAAGGTAATATAAATTGGAAGATCTTTCCCATTCATTAATAGGCCCATGTGACCTGCTTAAATAACCTTGAAGACTAAGTCATATGTGGTGGGAGGAGTTTTCTGAATGACTGGAAAAGGAAAGGTAGAACAGAACTGGGAGGAAGAACTGAGATCAGTTAGGGTGGAGGTAGGAGAGGATATAGGTAAGCAAGCACAGGTAGCCTGGTGTTTATATGTTTGTGGGAAGGCCCCAGTGGGGAGGGGGAAAGGGGCTTTAGAATATCTTGGTTCTCTGCAGTGCTAATGTGTATTGATTTCCTGGTAACTATAATTGACTTGGCTTTCTGCTGTTGGGATTTGGTTTGTTGGTGTCTGAATAAATGTTTTTCTTCTGCCTTCTACATGGAGAGTCTTTGCAATTCAGAACTATTCCAGCATATTCACAGTCACCCTTGGTGTTGTGAATATTGCCTTTGTGATACAGACTTGTACTGGAAATGCCATTGAAGCCCCAGTGTTATTCTGGCTCTCATGGGCTCTCCTCAAAATTTGAAACCTCAAGTTCTGAATAGAAACTGCAGTCATAAGGAGTACTAGTGAGTAAGAATTCATTGTAACATATTTAAGAAGCCTATTAAATTTCTGTTATACGCCAAGCATTGCAGTAGGTCCTCAGAACCCAAAAACAAAATCAAAATATCCTCTGTCCTCAAGGAGCTTACCTCTTTTTGGAGAGAAGATATTCATAATTTCTCTACTCATAACTTTATTTAAGGTATGAAGACAGAGATAAAATCATCAATGGGGTGAAACTTTTTAGATGTCCTTCTTTCCTCCTTCCTTCCCTTAATTAAGATCCTATGGTGTGTCAGGCACTTATTTAATCCTCACAATAATCCTAGAAGGTAAGTGCTATTATTATCCCCATTTACAGCTGAGGAGACTGAGGCGGATAGAGCTTGACTAACTTGGCTAGGGTCACACAGCTAGTGAGTATCTGAAACTGAATTTGAATTCAAGTCTTTCTGACTCCATACTGTATACATTTTGCAACAAACTTTCTCCATTATTCCCATTTCCACTTTTCAAAGGATTCCTATGTTCCAGCCAGTATACCTGATCAATTTTCTGTTAGTGATTGGGACCTATAATTAACCTGAACTTCAACAAATTTAGTTAGATCATTTGACTTGTTACAAAACAGGCTTTGGGATTCAGAAAAGGAATGCTTGTTTCAAATCAATTAGTTTAGGTTAAGTAGGGCCTCAGTTTAGAAGGATTGTCCTTAAAATTATAGAGCAGCAATTCTATATTATGTGTCAATGAGGATAAACTAGTTGGTGTCTTGGTACATTGCAATGACTTACACTCACATATATGAAAGGACAGGGCTAGTTATTAGGATTAGTGTCTCATATATACTAAGAATAATATAACCAACTTGAAGAAACTGTTGTGGGAATTTTGTTAGGACATTTTTGTGACTTGTAATGGTAATATAAGGTGGATGGGAGAGTTAAAGATCTTTCCCGCCCATTAATAGGTCTCAGTACCTTTTGTTAATTTCTATTGAGGCACTGGGTCAGAGGGATCTGCCCTCCAGCTCTGCAAAGTGTATAAATACTCTGAGGTGAGGTTTTTGGAAGAAGGTTTGTGTGCTAGATGAGATGCTGGGAAGCTTCTAAGGAGGCCTCCTGCTTTGAAAATCCAGAGGTTAGTGCTTCTCCATCTGATAACTATATATGTATTGCTTATGGTCAGACAGTTGGAATCCCTGTCTGTTGATCTTTATTTATCTTTTTGTATTTTCTCTGAAGTCCAGGGTGCTGACTTTTTGTCCTGAACAAAGTGAATGATATATGTACTTGATTAAAGTGGTTTTCAAAAATTGTTTTCCTTTCAGAAATGCGGATCTAAGAACCTGTGAAGCAGGTCCTCCTGTATATGCTGGAGTCCTTGTTATTACATGAATATGCTAAAATTCCCCATTAATAATAACAAAACTCAATCTGATTTTCCATGGACCCAATTGTTGAATGTATTGGAATTATGAGAAGGAAGCATAAAGTACAGTGGAAATGGGAGCTTAGATTTGATATTAGAAAAAAAGTGAAATGTGGTGCTTCAAATAAAAATAGATTCACCCTAGTTGGAAATCTTCAAGGTGAAATGGTCTGATCAATTGTCAAGTGACTGTGATTAATTATAGTGATGATTCCTTTTGTATATAATTTGAACTAGATGGCGACAAGGGTCGTTTTAATGTTCAAGTTATGGAATTCTTGGGTTCTCCCTCTCTTTGAAATAACATCTCAGCACTGAAAGGGTCAGTTATTCTCTCTCTCTGAGTTAAAAGGTGAAGTTGACCTAGAAGAACTTTTATAGAACTTAGGCCATAATCCTAAGAGAAGTTAATAGGAGCGTACAAAACTGAGAATTGGAGAGGCTTATAGCTTGCTTCCATTCCCCATTTTCTTTGGAGACTATGAACACATGGACCTTCTTTCTAACTCCCTACAACTACTTTTTTGGGGCAGGTGGAGTGGGGGCTGTGAGCTTTGGAATGCTGGGGCTTTTTCCTTTGACTCTCACTTTGGGCCTTCTGGTCCCTTCCTTATCTATTTTTTTCTGAATTAGGATTTCAAGACATCTTAATCTCCATCAAAACTTTGGGAAGAGGTGATTTTTTTTCATCTTATTTATGTGAGCATCTTCTATGTGATGGTGACCTTTGAAGAGTCACTAATGCAGAAAGGATGACAAATCTTTCTTGCTTCAGCACTTTGCCACACCTGTTTGGAAGAGTGGGTATTTTCATCCCTTCATATTGTGCATATTTTGGGAGGGGGAATTTTCTAATTATTTGAATAACCCAGTCCAACTTCCCTAGAGAAAGCAAGGGATGGAGGGATAATCAGAGAAAGCATAGACTTCTCCTCCTGAAATCCTGAAAACCAAGTGTTAGCTTGAGCAGGAGACATATCACTTGGATGTTGGAGAGAAAGGAAGCAAATGGTATTGGGGCAGCTAGGTGGTAGAGGACATGGAGTATCAGGTTTGAAGTCAGGAAAGACACATTTTCTTGAGTTAAAATTTGGCCTCAGACACTTATTAGGGGTATGACCCTGGGCAAGTACCTTAACCCTTTGTGACTCAGTTTCTTCATCTATAAAAAGTGTTGGAGAAGGAAATATGAAACCACTTTAATATCTTTTCCACGTAAACCCAAAATGAGAGTTACAAAGAGTTAGATGAGATTAAAATAACTGAACGACAAAATTGAGTCGCTATGACCTTAAATGACGTTGGGGACAAACTCATTTGAGATGTATAAACAGAGACTATTCCTATATCTCCTGAGACTCTTGACATGGATGAGGTCCATAATAGTCCCAACTCAACTCAGACTGGCCTTATAGCCCAGGTAGAGTTTGAAACAGAATGAAATATTGATTCCCTCCTCCTCACCACTCATAGAACAATGAAACCTAGTTCATTACCTCTAACTAAGACTACTGCACTCACATTCTAACTCATCTCCATGCCTCAAGGATTTCTCCATTCCAGTCAGTTTTCCACTCAGCTGACAAAGTTTTTTTTTTTCTAAAATCTGACCAAGTAATCTCCTTCTCTTTGAACTTCAGTGGCTCCCTATAACTTCTAGGATCAAGCATGAACTCCTCTGTTTGGTATTTAAAGCTCTTCATAACTGGACCTCTTACTATCTTTACATACATTTTTAAAAACCCTTTTCCCGGTACCTTGGCGCATATGACCTCTGTTAAAACTCAGCTCAAATCCCAACTTCTGAAGGCCATTCTGCCTTCTCTCAACTACTCATGCCTTTCCCTCTCAACTTTCATTTACTCCATATATGTTTTATGTATGTTGTTGTTGAGTCATTTTAATCATATCCAGCTCTTCATGACCCCATTTGGGGTTTTCTTGGCAAAGATTCAGGAGTGGTTTGATATTTCCTTCTCCAGATCATTTACAGATGAGGAAACTGAGGCAAGCAAGGCTAAATGACCTGCCCAGGACCACTCTGATAGTAAATTTTTGAAACTAAATTTGAACTCATGAAGATAAATCTTCCTGATTTCAAGTACAATGCTTTATCTACTGTGCCACCTGGCTTCCCATTTCACATGTACCTAATTACTAAATGCCATCTCCAAATGAAGGTATGTTTTTTGTGGGCAGGGACTAATGTTTGTTTTTCTTTCCCCCCTTTCTTTGTATCCCTGGAAACTTAGAATAAGGTCAGTAAACACTTAATAAATGTTAATTGACTGACTGATAGAATGACTGACTTCTTAACAAAAAAAGTTTACTTAATCACAATGTAAGTAGGATTTTCAGAGAGGATGAGCACTACTTTACAGCCTCTGTGATCAGAGCATGAAGGAGGAGCTAGTGACTCTTTATAACCTGTTTTGTTTGTTTGTTTGTTTGTTTCTGCTTAGGCCACCAGGAAACCAATTACATTTTAAAAGCAATTTCACTAACTTTTGTGAAAGAAGTAGGCTAGATTTTGTTGGGGGTTATTGTCTTAAATATGCTCCTAACACAAATCCCGAGATTGTGAGGAACATATGCAAAAGAAATCTTAAGAATGAATTTGAATTCTAAATCTCCATCGAGGTTCTTCTCATATACACCTGCTTAGAGATCCGGTCCATCAGGGAAAGGGAGTGATAGGCCTCGACCTCAATCTGCTCATCATGCCTGCTCCCTGCTGTTCTCACTTCCAGGTATTCTGACCCCCCAGTGGTGACTCCCTGAGGCTGTCTTCCATGGTATGCTTCCTATGGCTCTTCTTGACTTTTAGCAGGGAGTGATATCATTATCAATCCACATTCAATGCTCACTAGCTCTTCTGTCTCCTATAGTCTCTAGCAGACAGACTGAGGCAAGTCGATGAAAGGAAAGAAATCCACTGAGACAAGCATAACAGTAGTCTAGGTATCCCATAGTTAATGACCTTCATTATGGTTGTGACTTGAGAAATGAATAGAAAAAGTAGATCAGGGAAAAGTAGAGGTTGAATTGACACAACTTGATTGTGAATTAGATGGGGAGGGGGAGAGAAGGAGGATGCAGACATGGGGAGGCATCAGGTCTGTAACTAACTAGCAAAGTCACTGCTGAGAAGGAAGATGAGCAGGGAAAATAACTTAGGGAGAAACTTCAGTTCCTGGGGCACAAGTTTCCAAGGAGAGAGAGAATTCTGAGATTGTTTCTGGGGAGACTGATGGATGCCAGAGAAAGATAAGATCATTTGGGGAAATACTCACTAAGGTTATACACAAACGTCTTATTACTAACATAGTTGCTGCTTTTAGGTTTTGCCTAGGAGGCATAAAATGCATAGCTCAGATCCCTAGATCTAGCTGGACAATGGAGAGAACAAAAGATAGTCTGTCCCTATCACTTAGAGTTTCTCCAGCAGGAATAACGCATCCCCCAGGGAATCTATCCCATGCTCCCACAGAATGGTCAATACTTCCCAACCCTTGATACTCTAAGTTCTGGAAGGAGGTACATCAAGGATGGTGGAAGAAGATATCAAGGTGATGGATGTGGTATATGGCAGGGTTGGAAGAGGTGAGCATTGTAGGGGAGGCAAAATGGTGTCTTGCCCATGGGAGCTGGAGATTGCATGAAAGGGTAGGGGTAGCCACAATGCACAGAACATGTTGTATGAGGACTGTGAGACGCAGGTATAGAGATGGTAGGCTAGAAGAGTACTCTGGGAGGAAGCACGTTCCCATAGATGTCAGAATACTGGGATAAACTCTAGACATCATGCTCGTTACAACTCCAGAAGTCATTTCATAAATGTTTGCTGAATTGTTCAATTGAAGTGAGACTGAATAGCTCTTTGAACATTGTTTATAGAGTCAGTCATAGAATGTCATAGTCTACAGGGCCTTTAAATGTCTTCTAGTCTAGTGATCTCATTTTATCTACAAGGAAACTGAGACTCAGAGAGAATTTAAAAGTTTTTTCCTCACGTGTTTTGATTTTGACTTGTTTTACACATAAAATATTGATCTAGAAAGTGAGAATGCTACATTAATGGAGTCCCAGAAATGATTATAGAATGCGTAAAGTATTAATAACTTGAGAGGGTAGGAGTACCCAGCTGGATATCATGAGTCTTTTTTTCTGCATTTATTTCCATGATTTATATACCTTAATACATGTTTGTAACTTGGGAGCAATATCTCTCATTGCCTCCGTGTATGTATAACCCTATCTAGACCCACAATTTAGGCATGTGCATTTGCAATTTTAGGGGTGGATACTAAGAGCTGTTGATCTCTTTCTACTAATATAGCATTCTAAAGTGTGTTAAAATGCTCTCAAAGATTTTTGGGCTGGAAAATTAAAATCCAGAACTTTAACTAAATCTCCTCAGGCCACATGCTTCAAGGTGATATAAATGATAAAAATGAACTTATTTTATTAAGTACTGTATCTTTTAAACCAAAGCATCAGAAAGAGTCTATGATTGGAGGGGGGTTGTTTTCATTTTCCTCTAAAATTTCCTGCATGATTTGTTAGACAAAAACTACTCCCATCCATTCCTCTAATA
Organism: Notamacropus eugenii; assembly: GCF_028372415.1. Taxonomy (NCBI): domain Eukaryota; kingdom Metazoa; phylum Chordata; class Mammalia; order Diprotodontia; family Macropodidae; genus Notamacropus; species Notamacropus eugenii. The sequence goes on along the minus strand of NC_092877.1, from coordinate 202,673,353 downwards.
TTGCCCACCCCCGCACACACACCTTCCCCACTTATTAGTTCTTGACAGAGCAGATCTGCAAACATTTAGAAAAGCAAAAACCTAAGTAAGACAACAAGGCTCTTTGTCTTGACAGGCTATTCATGGAAACTACATATTCAAGGTACTATTAAATATCAGCTTGAAAAGAGAACAAAAAAAAATGATTGTCCATTTTCCCAAAAGAGACCTATTTAAAACCGAAAGGCTGATTATGAAGCCATTGACACAGAAATGAAATGCAACTGATGAAGTCTTTTGATTATGAACCCAAGATACTCAGCTAACTTTATCTCAAGCACTTTTCTACATCTGAAAAGCGTCGTTTGATTACACTTGACTGGCTGAGGCAAGAGGATTTAAAGAGCCAGTCCTTAATTGACAAATTAGCCACATGCTGCGTTGCAGACCTGTTGCTCAGTTCTCAAATAGTTCAGTTGTTCAAGGACGCTGCCTGACCTAGGCCACATAGAAATTACTCTATCAGCACTTTGCCTGATGACTTTACAGCAGCTTGAATACCTCAGATTGGCCTTGCTTTTGATTGAATTCAGAAATCATCAGTGGCCTCCAGCTGACCATTTCTAAAGCTTCTAATTGATATGGCTTATGGAAGCCATGAGCTGAAATCGGCATGTGCAGCACAAAGACAAGACATATAAATCTTCGTTCCTTTTATAAAGACAGCAGCATATTTCTCAGCAGGCAAATACATGAGATATAGTTACTATTACTACTCCAGTGAGATCAGAAATATAAATTTTACCCTTTTTTTTTCTTTTCCCCTTTTATAGCTACAAGACATAGTGAAAGAAGAAAATAGTACCAGAAACAAGAGGGGCAAAGTTCGTTACATTATTTTGTCCTTTTATTGACTGTATCATGAGAAAACAAGGAATTTCATTGCTGACTAGACCAGAAACATTGCTTTTTCCCAGGTAACTGGTCAAAGCACAATACTAAGATGGGAGGAAAATGGTATTTAGAGTTAGCAGAAATCTGAGTTATTATCTCATTCATAAGCAGTACAATGAGAAAAGTTTTAAGTCAGTTTTAAGTTAGAAGATCTAAGTTCAAATCTGAACCCTACCTGTGTGAATTTGGGAAAGCAATTTAAAACCTCCGTGTCTTAGTTTAATCTTCTATAAAATTGGGAGTTTAGATGACATCTGAAGTTCTTTTCATTTTTATTTGAAATGGATCTGGACTTATGATTTTACATATAAGAAAAGGAGAGAAGTAACTTGCCCAATGTGACAGAGTTAGTAACTAGTAAAGGCAGAAATTGATGCTAAATCCTCTGATTTCGTATCCAATATCCTTTTTCATTATGCTTACACACCTGCCTTTAGTATGAATCATGAATAGATATAGAAATAGATGTGGATACAGATACAGATATAGATACAGATTCAGATAAAGACATAGATAGTTGTTGAATGGACAGACTAAAATGTTTCTTACAGGACTGTTATGTAAACTAAGATCTGTGTCCCGTTACCCAGGCTAATATGGAATCAGTCTAGTGGATGACAAGTCAGAGGACCTGTTTTAAATTGTCTTTCTGCCACTTACCATTTGTGTGATTTTGAACAAGTCATGCAATTGTTTTGTCCCTTAGTTTTCCCATCTGAGAAATGGGAATAGTATACATTATATACATCATGGAAGTTCTGTAAGAATAGCACTCTGCTAATTTTAACATACATCATAACTATATGAGTTAAACTCATGCCATTCATATTGATATATAGGACAAAGTGCCTACCATCTTTGTAATGGCCATTATTTCACCATTGTAAACTTTTTAAACATTCTAGGGGATTAGGAGTCAGATATACTAGTTCCTATATCACATTAACTGTGTAGCCTAAATATTTATCATTTCATTTTTTATTCCATGAGTATAATATGGGTTTACATAATAAAGTCCTATGTCGTCATGTGCATAGTACAGGAGAGCAACCTTTGTGGACATGCTATTGGTCAACCACCTTAAAAGTGCTGCATGCAACCCCTTACCCCTGCAGCCTCCAAAACTACCAAAGACAAAGAAAAGAAGTTTCTTGATACTGAAGCACCTGAAACAGTCAAAAGGTTCAATATCAGAAAAAGATAGAATTGTATCCATGGAAATGACATTGAAGAAGACGCATTGTCATCTTATTTGCTGTCATACCAAAAGGACCTTGGGACTGTCCATCTGATTTGTAGCTGAAACTTCCTATATGTGTTGTTTCCCTTATAAAATTATGACCTCCTTGAAGTCACGGACTGTTTTGATTTTCTATTTGTATCCACAGTTCTTAGCACACTGATTGGCACATGGTGAGTATGTAATAAATGTCTGGGGTTTTTTTCGCTTATTTATTCATTCATTCATATCTACAGAACACTTTAGGATGGAGCATAATAAAAGTCACTTTTTAAGATGCTTTATAAAGCTCTTCCTTCATAATAAACCTACAAGGCAGGTTCAGATAGTATTATTGCAGCTGAGTCCAGTGTTGCAGCCAGTTGAACCCAGCTTACAACTCACACTTTAGCATTGTTTTCACCACGTCACACTGTTTTCCTTTCATGAAGAATAACTAAACATGTCAACAAAAATATCATCTTAAGAAATATTATAGATATTTCTGGCAATAGCATGTGCTTATTTGTACTAACAACAAACAACCTTACTATATTCCCTGTCCTTAAGAGGTTTACAACCCATGGCCAAACTAGGTGAAGCCACCAAGGCAACTAATTTTAAAAATATTTTTATTTATTTTATTTTAATTTATGGAATCAAAGATTTATATCATAGTATAATAAAAAGATAACTACATATGAAACTGCAAATTTGTTACGTACAGCTTGGTATTCTTTTTAAATATACAATAGTTATCTTTTTTTCTTGTTCCCCTCCCCTTCCAAGCCCTAAAATTTAGCCAGGGAACATGGATTCTTCCATTCATGATATGGAAATATATGATAGATTATACTCCTGCATACATATGAAATTTCCCTAATTAGTTGCCTTTTTGTTTTGTACAATCAAATTGCCTTTGTTTTTAATTACTATGTCATGATTCGATTGAGAAAAAGAGGGAAATTGTATTGTGATTTGTTAATTGTAGTTTTGGAAGAATGTTAATTCAAGTGTACCTTTCAGGAATCAGACTATAGGTCACATGCAGAAGTAGCACATTCTTAATGTCATTAGTCTATAATCATTGCAAATGAAAATAGATTACCACGAAGGTACTTACTGATCTGTTTTACTTCATATTTGTTGCTGTCCATCTAGCTTTCAGTGCTTTCTAGTTGACTAGGTTTACTTGGAACTCAGTAATCCAGTCAACTCTTTGCAGAATGACTTCTTTTCTTTCTTTCTTTCGTTTTTTTACTATTTTATGTGTTTTTTAACCTTCTTATGAAGCGATACTACTAATAGTGTTCCAACATGTTTCACAGTGCTTTGCATATGAACTTATACTGTAAACCAGCATTGCCCTTGGCTGTCATGTCCCTTGGCTTAATAGAATTCTGTGTTCCCTAGATGAAGTAGATTATATAGTTTTATCCAATCAAACTCTTGTTCAAGGACCAACCTACTTAGAACACTTCTTCTCTCCCTTCTTATTATGTTTAGGTTGCACTAACTATCCTCTTGTAGAGTCCATTTTCCATAGGTTAAGCCTTTATAGAGAATCAAGATAGTACCACAAAGAGTCTTCTGTACATTGCCCACTTTGCAAAAGCAACAGTTTAACTAAACAGTGACAAGCCATATATTCTGCTGATATGTATGTGTGTGTATATATGTATATATATATATATATATATATATATATATATATATGGAGAGAGAAACTATATATATATATATATATATGTATATACATATATTTTTTTCTTCTAATTTAGTAACCAACTTGACCTTCAATCAAAGCAGCCAAGTTCTGACTGTACACAGAGAGATGATTCTGAAATGACTGTTAGATATGTAATCATTTGATTTTTGTCTTTTTGGATTCAGTCAATTTCTTATTTTCTGATGTTGTTCAGTGCTTATATCTAGTTCATTTTACCTCTCTTCTTGAGAAAAAAAATCGTTGTACAAATGTAATTCTTCTGAGTCTAAAAGTCAAACCATGTTTTCTAAAATAGTTTTCACTTTCTTCTCTTGTGTCTCTTTTCACAAAATATATGTGCTGACCAAGTTTGGAAAGTCTTCAAAAGATCTTCATAGAATTCCTCTCTACTTTTTCGTTGCCTGCCTTTGTCTTCCCCCTTCTAAACCTCAAATAAATGCATTCACTACTGAAATGACTGAGAAATAATTACCATCACAATGCCACCTTGCTTATAAAAGAGCTTATTTTGTACTTTCTATTTTCCCCAGCACCTTTTGTTATCTCACTTGATCCTCAAAACTATCCTGTGAAGTCAGCGTTATTATTTCCATTTTGATTCTGCTTATATTATTTCTAAAGGACATGCATTGGACTTTCCTAGTGTAAAAGCCAAAGAAAAGAGATGATGTTAAAAATAATATATGAAAAGATATAGGGCAGACTTGGTAGTAAGGCTGTGACAAAAGATTTGAACTGTGCAGGAAAAAGCCTCACAAAATGTTTTATTTACAGGTGTATCTATGTGTGTGTGTGCATGTCCCAAATAGAATGAGATTGAATATTTGAGAAGCATACAGAATAAGTGAGCAAATAAAAGGAATGGGAAATGGGTAGCTAGGGAAGGGATCCAGAGAGGTTTCTTGAAAATCAAAAGCTGAGAATTTATATGCTATTTCCAGTGCTTTTGTATGTAGTATTCATGCCAAAGAAATTCATCCCAGGTTCCCACTCCCCATTCCCCAAATAAAAGTCAGTAGAAATTGAAGGCCTTTCTGCTGATGCCAAAGAAAGACAAGGCAGAATGATGGGTGATCAAAGGGAAAGGAATTTGGAATGGGTGAGGGGATCCCAAGGCCGTATGTGTTGGATAGGAATAAAGAAGCTTTCCTCTGCTCATGCTTGACAGCTGCTGTAATGTGGGCCATGCCATGGACTGTGCTCCAAATTGGATTTGTTCGGTCCCAGAGTTGCAGCTTAGGTTATCCTGGTGGGAGGCCTGGGTGTCTATGTGTGAAGTACAGCTGACGAGGAGGAAGGCATATGTCTTGCTTTCTTACTTTCTCACAGAGGAATTCAGCACTTTACTGGAGCTGCACCTTACATTAGCAGCCTCCCTCTGAAAACTATTTTTAAAGCTGTCCCTGAGTTTGCATAACACAGCTGTGGGAGAATGTGACAAAATACATTCTATGTTTTAATATTTAAAACGTTCAGTCCCCAAAGCCTGACCGGAGCTCCTGCTTGCTGCTTCATCAAAGCAGATTATTTATGAACCTGTTGCTTCCCAATTGCATAATGAATATGCAATAGCTGCTGGTGGATCCACATACTTGCTGGCTTCCCACTGCCTGCTTGCTGAGACTGTGCCCTGCACAGCGCTGTTTATCCATTGCTTCTTGAGAGCTTGGTCTTGCATTAGAACTGCATTTGCATTTTGTTAATTGGGTCCCCTAAGAACAGTGACTTAGCAGGCATTCTTTTAAGTACAGGTCCTTTTAGTCTTGTCAGTGGTTAGGGGTTATTTTATTTGCTATGGAGACCTTCTCCTGAGAAGCCACAAGGCTTATGTGTACTTCTACAAAAGGGCATGTTTAGCCAAGAAACCTGGCATAGCTAGAGAAATAAGTAGGAAATGTCCTGCTGGGGAGCAAGGTTGTGAAAGGAAAGATGTCTGCATCCCTCTCTGGCCTAGAACTGAGTCATAAAAAAAAAAGGAGCTGGGAACATTTTACACTGGCCCGGATGCAGTTCAACTGCATATATTCTGTGTTTATTACTGAATATGCTCAGGTTTTACTACCCTCTGTTTGAAGATTGGGGTTATCTGTCAGGTAACGAATTCGTGCCTCCTTGTTATGCATATACCAAGTTGTGCTACATAACCTGGGTGACTCCTTTTTGCCTTATCCTGGAATATTCCTTCAGTGTAAGGCTTTATAATCCACTCTCTAGCCTTACATAGTGCCCGTTCAGTTAGCATTAACCTAGAACAGCAAATCCATTAATCCTTGCTCTCTTATCACTTCATGCTCATGTTTACCCCTTACTATCCTTGAGTGACAAAGCTGCAATTCAAATCTAGATCTATTAACTCAAATTTGTTGGGAGTCTACTCAGCTGCCTTTGTGGAAAAAAAAATGCTCTTTGAAAATCAGGAGATGGGGTATCTTTAGATAAATTACCACAAAAGGAGAATATTTTGGGAGGGTAGATAAGCTAATCTGAAGATAAATCAAGTCAGACAATGGAGAAATCAAAATCCTTCAGGATGAAATGTACTTCAAGAGCATCTTCTTAAAAAAGAAAAAAACAACAGATAATGACCCCTTCTTCCACCAACCACAACCAGTGCATATCTTACAAACTATATTCTACTTAATATAACTCCTCTGAAACCACATAGCCCACACACATATGGCCTAGAATCATATGAGTCTCTGAAAAAAAGACTCTTCCTTTTCCAAAAATGGATGTTAAATAATACACCCTTGAAAAATCCTTAATGTTAATAGCTATTTATATTTCAATATTTCATGGCTGCATTGCTTTGTATGTGGGAACTGCCTCCACTGATGTATATTGTGACCCCTCCAGTGCCTTAATGGCTTGTTCTAAGAGTTGCTGGGATTCATTAAGAACCAAAAAATCATTTACTGGTGGCTTTAGCATTAAGCCATTTCCTCTTACATACTGTCTTTCCTCAGAGACTGTCCCACTTAGTAGAACCTACTCTAGCTTAAGAACTATTGGCATAGATTTTTTAGAAACTAGGTTTATCGCCACACCAAAATGGAGCATGGGAAGATGGCAATGGGGGCTAACAATAGCTTATTTCTTAGAATTTGTTAGAAATTCTGTTAGAAAAATAACAACAGTTATTTTTCTAAAACGCATATAAAAATGCATGTCTCCATTTTTCCGCATAAAACCTTTTCAGTTCCTAAGAGCTATCTAAAATAATATTGTAAGATTTAATGCACAAGGAAATGCTACTAATCATGAACCTGATGCTGCTCAATGCAGGGGAGAGAGCATGGGACTTGAGTTCATGTTTCATTTACTGTCTTGTGACCTCAAGTTAATCACATCCTTTCCCTGGGCCTCAATCTCCATAGCTGTAAAATGAGTTGGATTAATGACTTCTGAAGGACCTTTCAGTTCTAAACTTAAGATCTTATGATCCTATGAGTGCATGAACCAGTCCCACACTCATTCAGGTGATGATTTGTTCTACCCAACAACAGAGAGGGGAAACTTTAAGCTCTTTACAATTCTCAGACTGTGGTCACATCTGAAATTCTGTCTCTTCTTGTGACTGGAAACATTCATTTCGTTAGTCTATGAAAAGGGACTGATTATTCTTCACTCAACATTCCACCTACTGGGAAAACTTCTTCCTTTGGTAATATATTTCAGTGAATCATAAGTACATGAGCTTGGCAAAACTGAGTCAATCACAGAAGCTTGGTTTATTTGTCTATAGGCTTTCCTTAAATCTGTTTAATCAAAGAGAACATTAATAAAACACACTTAAAAAATAACTCATATATAAGCTACTATGAGGCACTCCAATCTGTAGGCATGTGTCAATTAGCTACATTCACCAGAAGCAAACAAGCAAAACTTGATATTGCTATACTCACAGCCTTCAAATGGCTTAATAATCTTTTGTCTGAGGGAATTTGGTTTTATCAGGATATTCAACAGGTCTCTTACTCCTCCTTAAGGTTCACTCCCTACTGATCTGGATTTGGAGGATTTTTTAAAGCTATTTTTCTAACTATTTTCCCCAATGGCAGGTATATTACTCTAGCCATCCCTCCATCTCCTCATAACTCACTGCTTGTTTCATGACATAACTTTGGTAAAGAGACTCAACTTCACAGTCTCATCCTGGAAACAGCTTTAGGGTTAGACCTTGGCTCTCCCAAAATTCAGGTGATAATTAAATCATTTCTATCCTACCCTTTGTAACTCCCCCCATCTCCTTTTTAATCACTTGAAGCATTTTGGGTGAGACCACCATGAAACAAAGATGCCTGGGACATCTCACAAGGGACTTGAATGAATGAATAAATGAATGAATGAATGAATGAATGAATGAATGAATGAAAAGACATTTATTAAATACCAGACACTGTGCTAAGTGCTAGCAAACTAAGTTCAAGTAAGCAAGATAGTCCTGACATTCTAATAGAGGAAGAAAACACATAAAAAGGAGTGGAAGTCATGAAGGAATATTTTTGGACAAGGAAGTCAGAGGAAATTGTTATTCTAGTCATGAGACTATTAACTAGCATGTGCTTTTTATGAATGTTTATTGTTATCACAGCTACAGTTGGAAAGTGGCTGGGGAAGGTAAGAGCATACATATCCCACCCTCCACCCCTGCTGCCCCAAAATGCCACTTTGATTTCCAGTGGTTCCTCAGGGTAAAGTCTCATCTATAGTCAAGCCAGTCTATTTACTGTCCTATTCCCACAGTTATGTCTTTGTTCATATTTCCTCTTGCTTCAAATATCCTTTCATTTTCCCTCCAGCTATCTAAATCCGAATCTATCCTTCAAAATCTGGTTCAGACCCTCTCATTTCCTCCATGAAGCCTGTCTTAACTACTCTAGCCTTCACTGATATCACTCTCCTCAGAACTCCTGTGACATATATGAGTACAATCATATACCAAATTATATATAGTTTTGAATTCCTTGCTATTTTAACTTAAAGATAGTTTTGTATCTCTACTTAAATCATAAGCTCCTTCAAGGCAGAGACTATGTCGAATAGGTCTAAATCTCCATATTGCCTAACTCAGATTTAGTATTAAAAAAAGCGTTCAAAAAGTTTGATTTTTTTTTTCTATTTTTCTTGCCCTATTCTAGGAAACCCCCCCATATACTTTATTTTGTATTCTTTTTGAATTCTCCATATATTTGTCTTCCAGACAATCCCAACTTCCTTTTAAACCATATTTTGGATATTTAACAGTAGCAACAATTCATCCCAGGGATGCCCAGTCATTTGCAAATTAGCGGTTATTAGCTGTTATTCACTGAGTAGCGATTCATCTTCCAATTAGTGTAAGCTATGTCTCTGGGGCACATCCCAAGGCCTTTGTTTCAAAGCGATCATTTCTTACTGAAAAACATTAGGATCTCCACAAGCATTGCCATGTTTCATTGCAGTTCAATTACTCTGGCTACATGCCAGACTGGAGAAGTTATCATACACATAATGGTTTGGGGGAGAGAGGCTGTGTTTTATTTGTTTTGCAAAACATATTTTGTCTCATTGTTTTATTCTCATCTTCAAAGAGGTTGAAGTGGGGGAGAATGAAGAGAATGGAATGGATGAAACATTCAGAGACTTGAATTAGGCATCTAGGTGGCTGACATGATAGAATGACAGATGAGGTAATTGTCTTCTAATTGGTCTCCTTGCTTCAAGTGTTTTCCAACTCCAGCCCATCTTCCACTCAGCTGCCAAGGTGATTTTTCTAAAGCATAGGTTCAACTGTATCAGCTACTCAGAGACAATATATGTCTCTCTGTTTCTTCTAGGACCAAATATAAAATCCTCTGTTTGGCATTTAAACTATTTCATAATTAGACCTTTTGTTGTCTTTTCACATCTTATTCCCTTCTACGACCTCTACCATCCAATTGGACTAGCCTTCCTGTTCCTTACATACAAGAGCTTAATAAATGTTTGCTGATTGGGTGCCTTGGAATCAAAAAGACTTGAGTTCAAACGTTGTCTTAGACACTGTAGCACCAACATGATACTTACAACACCTACGGTGGTCACGAATATCTCACCACAATTCTGAACCACAAAATATAACAAACTCTCCACATGGAAGACAAAACTAAAATATTTATTCAGACACCAGAAAGCCAAATCCATCATAGTAACAAAAGTCTATATATAATAACAATGCAAAGAACAACACCGTCCCCAAACCCTACACTTGGTGGGCTTCTCATAAACTAGCTCCATCAAACAAATCACAAGCAGGCTCCCTTAAACAAAATCACAAACAAGTTCTTTTGTTCATGTTAGCCAGCTGCCAGCTTGCCTGTATCCTTCCTAGCTCTGATTACTCTCTGACTCACTTCCTTTCAGCTCTCCTCTAGCTCTGCCCTTTCCTGTTCCACACTTCCTTCTCCACACTTTTAGTAAACTCCCACCACAGGTTTCATGTGACGTAGGTTTCCATGAGACTTAAATAGGTCACATGGGCTTATTAATCCATGGGAAATATCTTCCTATTTAAATTATCATTTTAGATATTTACTAGCAGTGTGACTCTGGGCAAGTCATTTAAAAACTCCTAGTCTCTATTTCTTTACCTATAAATTGGGGAATAATAGTATTACCTATGTCACAAAGTTGTTATAAGGATAATGAGACACCTAGATGGGTGACATTGTGGATACAACTCTGGCTTGGAGTCCAAAAGATCAGAGTGGAAATTCTTCCTGGTATGTGTACTAGGTGTGGGACAATAGGTGACTCCCTTAAATCTCTCTGTACCTTGTGAATTTGATAAAAGCAGCTGACAATGTTGTTGTTAGGATCAAATGAGTTGCCACATATAAAGCACTTTATAAACCTTAAAGGTCTATGTAGATGCTATCTATCATTAGTTATCTAATTACTAATCCTATATATTACCCTTCTGGTTTTTTTCTTCACTTTGTATCCTTTGATACAAATATTCCAGTGTTTTCTTTTGTCATTTCTTACTACATAATAATATTCCATTACATTCATATGTCATACTTTGTTGGGCAGCTGGGTGATACAAAGGATAAAGTGTTGGACTTGGAATCATCAAGACTTGAGTTTCAACAATGCTTTACTATATATATATACAGTAATACAAGCTATACGACCTTGTGCAAGTCACTTAACCTCTATTTGCTTCAGTTTCTTCATCTGTAAAATGAAGATAATAAAAGAACTTTCCTCACTGGGTTGTTGTGAGAATAGAACAAGATGAAATTTATGAAGTGTTTTGTAAATGTTGAAGTACTACATAAATGCTAGCTAATTTTATTATTCTTATCTAAATAGCATATATAAAGGACCACTTCCCAAAATTTTAAGTACTATTTAAATGCGATCAATTAGTATGAAACCTAGAGAAGGCATGGGAGTGAGTGTGAGAATATGGGAAAAAAGAATCACAACCATACCACAAAGTATTTCCATAATAGGTATTAAAGAGGAAACATATACATTATTTCTTCTCTCAGTGATCAGATTTAAAGTTTTTATATCTTCAGTTGCACCCATAACCTCATAATATATATTTGATTCCTTGTCCATGATGCCAATAACTTGTTTTTTTATTTCTCTCTGCATATTTATTCTGTGTTTGTTAGTTAGTCTTCATATCTTCTGGATAATATTTTTGCCATCTTTTTTTATGATCACCTAAATTTTCCTCATGTTGTTCTCCCTTCTAATAAATTAGTCCATACAACAAAGAATTTTAGAGGAAAAAAGACAAAAAATCAACAAAACTGATAAATAAAATTTTAAAAATTCTGCCTATGTAGATGTTTCATACTTGTGCAGACAACCCCAACCCCATAAATGAGTAGGGGTAAGGAATGTCTTCTCATATCTCTTCTTTGGGGCCAACTTTGTTCTTTATAATTTTGTAACATTCATTTTCAATTGTTGTGTCATTATCCTCTGCATTTACATTTATTGGAAGCACTGTGTATATTGTTTATTTGGATCTTCTTACTTCAGTTGGTATTACTTCGTGCAGGTCTTTCCATCCTTCATTGTATTCATCTTATTCATAATTTCTTACAACAGAATAATTTTTTATTACTTTAATGTACCACAAATTGTTTACCTATTCACCAACTGATGGCTATATATTTTTGTTTTTAATTCTTTGCTACTATGAAAAGTATAACTCTACTTGTATGGATTTTTGTGGAATCTTTCATTTTATCTATGATCATTTTGGGGTATACACCTAGTAATGAAAACTCTGAGTAAAAGTTTATGGACATTTTAGGCATTTCAATCGCAAAATTCTGGGCTGCTTTCTAGAATGGTATGTATAGAAACGCATATACCCTGTAACAATGTGTTACTGCACTTCCCTTTTCACAACCCTCCCTGATACTAACAACTCTCATTTTTATGATTGTTGACAATTTGTTGAGTGTTAGGCAAAATGTTAGGGTTATTTTGACTTAAATTTCTCTTATTTGAAAGTCATTTTGAGTATGACTTTCATATGGTTATTAATACTTTGCAGTTCTTTTGAGAACTCTTTGTGCATATGTTTTAAAAGGTTTTATCTTTAAAATACTTGTTAGTTGTCTAAATATTTTGGATACTAACCCTAATCTAAAAATTTCTCTATGAAGATTTTTTTTCTCATGTGATCGCTTCTCTTTGTTCTTAGATGCACTGATTTTGTTTGTGTAAAAAAGCTTTCCAATGGCATTTAATTAAAGTGATCTATGTTGTCTTTTGTAATTGTTTCTTTTACTTTTGAAGTTAAGAATTCATCTCCTACCTATAGGAATGAAACATCTGGTGCTTTGGTATAGCTTTTATTTGGCTGGTATATCAATTTTGAATTTATTGTGGAATACAACACAAAATATTGGTCTAAGCTTAATTTCTGCCCATTTGCTTTCCAGTTTTCTTAGCAATTTTAATTGGATATAGAGTTCTTCCTTTGTAAAAAATTGTGTTTTTGCATTTATTGAACAGAGTTATTGAGTCCATTATTCCTCATTCTCCTTTATCTAGTCAGTTTTTCTATTGTTTAATGATTTAATCATTTTGTTGACTCCATTTTTAATGGAGTTTGAGATTTTGAGAAGCTGTATTCCTCCGTCATTCCTACCTTCAATATTCTAGATCTTTTCTTCCATCCAATGAATTGTTATTATTTTACATTAATCATGTTGTATAGATGAATTAGGACAAAAGGAAGGAAACATGAGAAAGAAAATGGAAAGAAAATAGTCTGCTTCACTCTGTATTCAGACTCCATTGTTCCTTCTCTGCATCTGGATGGCATTTTCCACCTTGATTTTTGGTGTCCAATCAGGAACCTAGACTCTGACTCTGACCTAGTTTTTTGCTTTGTGTCGGCTCACCCCAGCTTATTTTTGTTAACATGGTTCTTGGTTTTCATTTCAAGTTTTAAGATTTCTCACTAAATGCTCTAAGACAGGGCTTTGCCTTGCTAAATTTATTCACTTCTTCTCACCTCCAAATTCTGGTACTTTACTGGCCACTGCTCCCCTCAGATGTCGTGAGAAACCATCCAGAACTACCTATGTATGTAGAGAAAAGAACATGGAACAGATTCAGAAGACCTGAATTGAAGTCTGCACAAGGAAACTTCCTAGCCATGTGAACTCTGACAAATCACTAAAACTCTCTGAGCTTCCATTATGTCATCTATAAAGTGTAGATGTTAGGGGACTTCCAGTTCCGGGAGCCAAGATTATGGAATGATCGGTAATTGCAATTTCCCTCCCCTTGTTGACCTTGATGAGCCCAAAGAATATCTCCCTGGGAAAAACCCTGGAACAGTGGTAGTAACAGAAGGGATAAACAGACTCTCATCCTGTAAGGCTAGAAAGATGGCTAAGGAGGGTTCCTCTTGGTGTGGTCAAAGGTGACTAGTGCAGGATCAGAGTTGTCCCAGACAGCCCCACCTCAACAAACTGGGAGAAGATTCTGAACCCCGGGGGGGTGAAGCCAGCAACTGCCATCACCAGGACCCCAGGTGTGCCTCAGCATGTGTTTCCTCAGGGAAAAGAGGATTCAAAGGGAGAGATGATGAAATAAGGGAAGAAAGACTGAGGGAGGCAGTGGTCAAAAATTAAAACTATTTTGGAGGGAAAGGGAGAACTAAAAGCATAAACAAGGGGAAAGGAAATGGAGGGAAAGACACAGATAATGATCACAACTATAGACGTGATGGGATGAACTGTCTTATAAAACTGACATGGATAGCAGAATGGATTAAAAATCATAATCCAACAATATGTTATTTACAAGAAACACATTTGAAACAAGAGTAAACACACAGGGTAAAGGTAAAAAGTGGGAGCAGGATATTTTTTGTTTCAGCTGATGTAAAAAAAAGCAGGGATAACAATCCTATTCTCAGATCAAACAAAAGCAGAAATAGATCTAATCAAAAGAGATAAGGAAGGAAACTATCTTGCTAAAAGGCACCATAGACAACAAAGCAAAATCATTACTAAACATATATGCTCCAAGTGGTATAGCATCTAAATTCTTAGAGGAGAAGTTAAGAGTGTTACAGGAAGATATAGAAAGCAAAACTATACTAGTGGGGGACCTGAATCTCCCCCTCTCTGAATTTTATAAATCTAAAATCAAAATAAATAAGAAAGAAGTTAAAGAGGTGAATAGAACTCTAGATAAGGTAGATATGATAGATCTCTGGAGAAAATAGAATGGAAATAGAAAGGAATAAACCTTTTTCTCAGTGGTAAATGGCACATATATAAAAATTGACCAGGTACTATGCCATAAAAACCTCACAGTCTAGTGCAGAAAGGCAGAGATAATCAATGCTTCCTTCTCAGATCATAATGCAATACAACATATGTAATCAAAGGCCATGGAAATATAAACCAAAACTTCATTGGAAACCAAACAATCTAATTCTAAAGAATGTGTGAGTTAAACAACAAATCATAGAAACAATCAATATCTTCATTCAAGAGAATGACAATAATGAGACAACCTAATAAATTTTATGGAATACTGCAAAAACAGTTCATTGGGGAACTTTTATATCTTTGAATGCCTACATGAATAAAATAGAGAAAGAGGAGACCAATGAATTGGGCATGCAGCTGAAAAAGCTAAAAAAAGAACAAATTGAAAATCCCCAGGTAAATACCAAATTAGAAATACTGAAAACCAAAAGAGAGATTAATCAAATTGAAATTAAGAAAACTATTGCACTAATAAATAAAACTAAGAGTTAATTTAATGAAAACACCAATAAAACTGATAAACCTTTGATGAATTTGATTTAAAAAAAAAGAAAGAAGAAAAGCAAATTACCAATATCAAAAATGAAAGGGTTAGTGAACCTACCTTCAATGAGGAGGAAATTAAAACGATAATAAGAAATTACTTTGCCCAACTGTATGCCCATAAATTTGACAATCTAAATGAGATGAATGATTACTTTAAAAGATATAAATTGCCCAGATTAACACAAGAGGAAACTGAATACTTAAATAACCCCATCTCAGAAAAAGAAATTGAAGAAGTCATCAATGAACTCGCTAGGAAAAAAATCTCCAGGGCCAGATGGATTCACAAGTGAATTCTATCAAACATATAAAGAAGAGTTAATTCCGATACTATATAGACTCTTTGGGAAAATTGGGGAAGAAGGACTTGTCCAAAATTCTTTTTATGATACAAATATGGTTTTGATGTTTAAAACAAGAAGAGCCAAAACAGAGAAAGAAAATTACAGACCAATTTCTCTAGTGAATAGAGATGCAAAAATTTTAAATAAGATATTAACAAATGAATACAGCAACTTATCATGAAAATAATACATTATGATCAGGTAGGATTTATAGCAGGAATGCAGGACTGGTTGAATATTAGGAAAAGTATTAAAATTATTGATCATATCAACAACAAAACTAACAGAAACCAAATGATTATCTCAATAGATGTGGAAAAAGCTTTGGCCAAAATACAACACTCAATCCCATTGAAAACACTGGAGAACATAGGAATAAATGGAACTTTCCACAAAGTAATGAGTATATACCTAAAACCTTCAGTAAGCTTTATATGAAATGAGGTGTTAGATGCATTTCCAATAAGATCAAGGGTGAAAAAAGTTTGTCCATTATCACCACTATTATTCAAAATGGTACTAGAAATGTTAGCTGTAGCAATTAGAGAAGAAAAAGAAATTGAAGGAATTACAATGGGCAAAGAAGAAACTAAGTTATCACCCTTTGTAGATGATTTGATGATATACTTAGAGAATACCAGAGAGTCAATTAAAAAACTACTGGACATAATAAACAACTTTGGCAAAGTTGCAGGTTTCAAAACAAACCCATACAAATCTTTTCCATTATTATATATTACTAACAAAGCCTAACAGCAAGAGATAGAAAGAGAAATCCCATTCAAAGCCATGGCAGACACTATAAAATATTTGGGAGTCTACTTGCAAAAACAAACCCATATGAAAACAATTAAAAAACACTTTTTGCACAAATAAAGTCAGATCTAAGTAAGTGAAAAAACATCAGTTCCTCATGGGTGGGCTGAGCCAATATAATAAAAATGACAATTCTGCCTAAATTAATTTACATATTTAGTGCCATACCAATCAGACTATCAGATAATTATTTTATAGAGCTAGAAAAAAATATCAAAATTCATCTGGAAGAACAAAAGGTCCAGAATATCAAGGGAACTGATGAAAAGAAATGCTGGAGAAGATAGCCTGGCTCTACTAGATTTCAAATTGTTTTACAAAGCAGGAATTATCAAAACCACTTGGTACTGGCTAAGAAACAGAAGAGTAGACTAGTGGAATAGATTAGTTGCCCAAGATGCAATAGTCAATGAATATAGCAATCTATTGTTTGATAAATCCAAGGACCCCACCTTCTGGGATAAGAACTTACTGTTTGACAAAAGTTGCTGGGAAAACTGGCTAACAGTGTAGCGGAAAATGGGCATAGCCCAATGCCTGTCAGTCTACATAAGAATAAAGTCCAAATGGGTACATGATCTAGGTATAAAGATCAATACTACAAACAAATTAGTGGAGCAAAGAATAGTGTATTTATCAGATTTATGGAGAAGGGAAGAATTTTTGACTAAACAAGAGATAGAAAATATTATGAAGTATAAATGGATAATTTTGATTACATTAAACTGAGAAGTTTTTGCACAACCAAACCCAATGCAACCAAGATTAGGATGGAAGCAGAAAATTGGGAAAGAATTTTTGCAACTAGTGTCTGTGATAAAGGCCCCATTTCTTAAATATATAGAGAACTGAGTAAAATTACAAGAATCCAGTTTCATTCCCCAAGTGATAAATGGTCAAAGGATATAAATAGGCAGTTTTCAGAGGAAGAAATTAAAGCTTTCTATAGTCATATGAAAAAATGTTCTAAATCACTCTTGATAAGAGAGAAGCAAATCAAAACAACTCTGAGATACCACATCATACCTATCAGATTGGGTAACGAGACAAAACAGGATGATGATAAATGTTGGAGAAGATGTGGGAGATTTAAACACTAATTCATTGTTGATGAAGTTGTGAGCTGATCTAACCATTCTGTAAAACAATTTGGAACTATGATCAAAAGTCTACAAAAATGTACATACCCTTTGACTCAGTAATATCACTTCTAGGACTATATTCTCAAGAGATCATAAATATGTGAAAGGGTCCCACATGTACAAAAATATTCATAGCAGCACTCTTTGTGGTGACCAAAAACTGGAAATCAAGGGTATGCCCAACAGTTGGGGAATGGCTGACTAAACTGTGGTATATGAATGCAATGGAATACTATTTTGTTGTAAGAAGTGATGAACAGGAAGACTTCAGAGAGGCCTGGAAAGACTTATATGAACTGATGCTGAGTGAAAGGAGAAGAACCAGGAAAACTTTGTACACGGTAACAACCACAGTGTGTGAAGATTTTTTCTGGTAGACTTAGAACTTCATTGCAATGCAAGGACCTACAGAATTCCCAGTGGTCTTTTAAGGCAAAATGTCTTCCACATTCAGAGAAAGAAATATGAAATTCTATCACAGAAAGTAGCAGATCATTTTCTTTTGTATTGCATTTTGGTTTGTTTTATGATTTCTACCACTCATTTTAATTCTTCTATGCAACATGACTAAGATGAAAATGTATTTAATAGGAATGTATGTGTAGAACCTCTGTTAAATTGTATACCGACTCAGGAAGCAAGGGGAGAGGGAGCAGGGAAAGAGGGGGAGAGAGCAGAAAATATCTAAGTTATATAGAAGTGATTGTAGAACACTGAAAACAAATTATTTAATAATAAAAAAATGAAATGTAGATTTTAGTACAGGGTCATTGTGACAGATGTTCTTTACAACCTCAGAGCATTTTATAAATGACAGTTGCTATTATCATTGTTATTAATACCACCACAGGTCCTTTATGTACCAAAACATATCATAATGACACAGTGATCTGAGATATTTTCAGAAAATGGCAAATGCAAAGTATCACTGTTGTTCTAACAAGTGATTTAAAGAAAAGTAATTTTAAATTTAAATGCTAGGTGCAACATGCTTGGCAAAAAATAATTCCAGAAATCATGCTCCTTTGACACCTTAAAGTGTTATTAGTGGCATTCAAAATAAAAAAAAATCAGAAATATGAAAATTAGAGTCAACTAGAGGAAAGTCACAAATTGAGACAACTGAGGTGGGGGGAACCCCACACAGAAAGATAAGAGATGAAAGGTAAATGCGAAATTAACTAAAAATAAACATCTAGTTGCTGTGGTGTTGAAGACACATCTTTATATGCTGACAGCAGCTCCCCTTTAGGGAGAGAATTATTCTGACTGTTTATTTATTTTTATTAGACAGGTGTTATCCAAATGGGGAAATGAAAGCTTCCCACTTCACAGGAGTTGTGTAGCCAGCATGTATACATCAGTACCAGAATATACCATTGAAAGAGAAAATATCTAAAGCAATCTTTTTTTAAAAAAATGTTGCAGAACATCCACCAGGAACCTGATATTTCATATCTTATTTTATCAGGTACCCTAATATGGATTTTCAAAATTCAGTTTGTGTAGACACATTGCAAAAATTCTTCTGATCATGCAGAATCTCCTTCTCCTCCTCCCCCTCCTCCTCCTCCTCCTCCTCTTCCTCCTCTTTCTTTCCCCCTTCCTTCTCTTCCTTCTTCAGAAAAACCCATCCTGATTTGTCAGGAAGACTTCAGTTCAAATATAGTCTCAGACACACTAGCTATATGGCCCTGGTCAAGTCACTTAATCCCTATTTGCCTCAGTTTCCTCATGCATAAAATGGGAATACTAATAGCACTACTGGGGTCATTATGAGCATCTAATGAGAAAACATTTCTAAAAGTGCTTAGCACAATGCCTGGCATATAGTCAGCACTATATAGATACTAGCTACTATTATTGTGTGACAGAGAGGAAGCATCCAGAAGGATTCATTGAACAAGTATGTCTTGAGGAGATGGTTCTGTTCTCCTTCCTTTGGGAGGTGAGAAGAAATAGCATGAGGCCCATTTAGTACAGTGGAAAGATCAACTAATATGGGGTTATAGCATCTGGTTTGCATCCTAGATTTGTTTCTCACTTCCCTGTGACATTAGGAAAGTCATTTAACCTCTGTGGGTCTCAATTTCCTTATCTCTAAATTGAGGAGGTTGTGCATAACATATTCTCCTTAGAGTGAGGATTACATGAGTTTGAATTTTGACTTTCTTACAAACTCTGTGACCCTTAGCAAATCACTTAATATCTCCCTTCTGCCTCACTTTCCTCATCTGAAAAATGAAAAAAAAATAATCTGTCAAAGAATGTTGTGAAGATCAAATGAAATAACATGAATAATGTGCTTTTTCACCCTTACAGCATTACATGTTAGTTATTATTATAAGGTCTCTTTCAGGTTTTAATCTATTATCTTGTGATCCTGGATGGTACCTCTTCTCCAGTATCTTCTACTATAGCTGGGGAGAAAAGGACATGTAAGTAGCTCCACAGCAATACAAAGCACAAGGAAAAGTCAGAACAAAATAGGTTTCATTTCTAAATAGGTGGTACAGGCTAGAGAAAAGTAACGGCTAATAATAAGGTCAGGAAAGGCTTCATAGAAAAGAGTCATGTCTGACTCCTTGTGACCCCATGTGTGGTTTTCTTTGCAAAGCTAAGAAGTTGTTTGCCGTTTCTTTCTCGAGCTTATTTTACAGAGGAGGAAACTGAGGCAAACAGGGTTAAGTCACTTGCCCAAGGTCATACAGCTACTAAGTGTCTGAGGCCAGATGTGAACTCAGGAAGATGAATCTTCCTGACTCCAGACTGAGCAATCCATGTACAATGGAGCCTCCTAGCTGCCCTTTTGCTAAAATGTTTAGCAGATCATAGAAATGGCCCTGAAAGCTAAGGCAAAATTAGAATTCTGATTTTCCTGACACTAGGTCCATCACTAGCTGACATTTTGCAGGTCAGATGTGAATCTAATGAATTAGTTGCATTACTCTGATTCGTGAATTGAATTCAAAATCAGCTTCTATATACTTCTGCCACCAGTTGCTCAAAAAAGCATAGATATGACGTGGAATTATGTTTCATACCCAGGGCTTGGCTAAGAGCATCCCTTGCTAAGAAAGAAAAAGAGAAAGAAAGAAAGAAAGAAAGAAAGAAAGAAAGAAAGAAAGAAAGAAAGAGAGAAAGAAAGAAAGAGAGAGAAAGACAGAAAGAGAGAAAGAAAGAAAGAAAGAAAGAAAGAAAGAAAGAAAGAAAGAAAGGAAGAGAAAGAGAGAAAGAAGGAAGGAAGGAAGGAAGAAAGAAAGAGAGAAAGAAAAAAGAAAGAGAGAGAAAGAAAGAAAGAGAGAGAAATAGAGAAAGAAGGAAGGAAGGAAGGAAGGAAGAAAGAAAGAAAGAGAGAGAGAAAGAAAGAGAGAGAAAGAAAGAAAGAAAGAGAAAGAGAGCAGGAAAAAGAAAGAAAGAAAAACTCCGAGCACTTCAGGTACACCATATGGGAATGATCTGCTCTGCTGTGACCTTAGTCATCTTGTGTACAAATACAGGCTCAAAGTTTCAGAAAAAAGACTTCTTGGCTAAACTGACATTCATAAATGTTTCACAGATAACATCTAATTAAGTGATTCATCAGCAATCAGAGCTGTTCTGCTAACTGAATTCAACCATAACATGTCCTTGCTTCATTAGGAATCAGCAGTTGACAGCTGTGGCTCATGGACCTAAAGATAGAAGGGACCTCTGAAGTGTCATTTGAAAGGGAAGGACACTGAGCTATAGGGAGCTTATGTGATGAAGAAAATTATAGAATTGGTAATCATCAGGGATGGGATTTGAAGTCAGGTCCTCTGACTCCAAAGCTAGCCCTGTTGCTTGAGTCCAAACTCAGCAATTAAAGTACTATTTTTTTTAATTAAAAAAAATGGTCCAAGGTTATGAAGTCAGTTGTCTCTTCTCTATCTATATGCCTATGTCTGAAATTTCCCTTAGAATGTGAACATGACAGCCTCCATGGATTATCAAATTAATGATGAAAATCAGTATGCCTATTTTAATAATGTTACATATAATTCAATTCAATATATATTCATTAAGTGTCTACTAGGTACCAAACATTGTGCTAAGCTCTGCGGATAAAAAAAAAGAAAAGGAAGACAATCCTTGCCCTCAAGGAGCTTATAATCTAAAGGAGAAGATAATACATAAAAGGAAATTATAAAGGGGAGGGAGGCCACTAGGGAGTACCTGGTGCATGATATTTGTACAGCTGAAACCAAGCAGAAAATGATCTGATGGAAAATTAAGAGTTATCTGAAAATTGTGGGCCTTCTATAAAGGAAGGTTTGGGGAGGAGCTTAGAACTGTCTCCCAGGCTTTCAATTAGAGGGGAGAGGAAACTGAGAGAGTTGAGAAGGTGTTGAGTACTAAAAGTTAAGGGCAGCTAGGTGGCATAATGGATAGATAGAGTGCAGGGCCTGGAGTCAAGAAGACTCATCTTCTTGAGTTAAAATCTGGCCTCATACACTTACTAGCTGTGTAACCCTTGTTTTGTTCAATTTCCTTGTCTTTAAAGTGAGCTAGATAAACAAACCACTTCAGCATCTTTGGTAAGAAAACTTTAAATGGTATTTTGAAGAGTTGGTCATGACCAGCCAACAACACCAAAAGCCAAGTCCATCCATATAATGATGAGGATTCCTGTGATCACTTTATCCTAGGGGAGGCTTGATATTTGTGTATTCAAAAGCAGGCAGAAAAATGAGATTGTTGGGAGTTTCAGGTTTGGACCACAAAAGCAAAAGTCCTGCCCAAGTCAGGCAGATTTACTAAGATGGTCACCTGGCAGTTACTCTAGTCTGGAGTCTAGGTATTTGCGAGGTGTGAGTGAGGCTTGTCTGGTTTCTTTATAGAGCCAAGATTGGTAGAAAATGTCAATGAATTCCACTCTGGTGAGGGTCCTGCAGGGCTTGATGCATGTCTGCATTTAAAACTATGAGAAGCATTGCCATTCACCACGGGTGCTGTCTGGAATGATAGAAGAAGCCCAGAAGACATTGGTTTAACTTCTGGCTCTGATACATACTAAGTATGTGATCGTGGGCAAGTATTTCCCCTCTCTCACCCTTTGTGTCCATATCTGTACAACAGAGCTGAAAATAGCGTTTGTCATATCTCCCAGGGTTGTGAGGAAAGTGTTGTGCAAACCTTAAAGTCCCAGTGAAATATGAGCTATTAGTAATTTCTCAGAGGAGTAAGATATGTTTTATACCAAGGCACTCTCCCTGGGGGTAATGTTTAATCAACAATTAGAGTGGAAATATTGTGGGTGTTATCAGATTCTCTGATAGTTGTTAAGCTGACATCAGAGAGAATCAGGCAGATATGCCGATGCCTGGTTTCCTGTGCAATTCAAAGACATTTTATCTATAGCTGTACTTGCTAGGTTGTTAACATGTTGTTGAAAGGAATCAATGGGGCAGAACTAAAATTACTTTATATATTCTCATGTCAAGGATGAGAGATCACTGGTCAGTATTTTAAGTAGCCTGATGGTTAGCTCAAGTTGTTGGTTTTATACAGAGACTCCTCATGAAACAGAATTGAGATGAGAAATGGAAATGGTCCACACTAACCAAACCTTTCTTCAAGAAACTTTACATATCATTGTTTGTTCTGGTTTTATTATGTCAGTCATTTTTCTAGGACAAACAATAGCACAAGTTCAGATCTGTTCATTTGCCCCCAACCACCTGAATGATTAGATGGAGATGGTTGTAAATTGTGTTCCGTGTCTCTGTCTCTAACTCTGTCTCTCTGTGTCTCTTTATCTGTCTCTGTTTCTGCTCTCTCTTTATTTCTTGGCCCTGCTTTATTTCTGTCTATCTCTGTCTGCCTATGTCTCACTCTTCCTTTATCCATCCTTCTCTCTGACTCTATCTCTTTACTTCACTCTCCCTTCTCTCTCTTTTGCCCTCTTTCTATCTGCTCCCCCCACTACACTTTTGCATATGAAGGATGACTAACTCCTTGTTCCTTCACCATATGCCAGGCTGCCAACGCTGGTGATGATCCATCTCCCAGAACTGGCGGCCCAGTATCTACCACACATTCTGAACACATTCCAAATTAAAGGACTGCAATAGCTTCCACACTCTCCTCTAACCCCTTGCCCTCTCACACACTATCTACCATCCTGAGTATTGGGGATTATGAGGATATTGGGCCTGAGGGAGATAACTTATGTATTGAAAGTATCATATATGCCAATTACAGATCCAGGCCAAAAATTTGTATATAACACTTTAAAGTTTACAAAACATTCCACACGCCTCTTCTCATATAATCATGACAACAGTTTGGTGCAGTGATACTACTCATATCCCCATTTTATAGATATAGAGACTGAGAGTCATAAAGGTGAAGTGACTTGCCCATGGTTACACAGCTAATTAAATTTTAGAAACTGTATTTAAACCCGGATCCACCCGACTTTAAATCAGCACTCTATGTACCATGCTATGTTGCTAGACTCTCATCAGACTTTTGTCAAGCAGACTTCGTTGTCTAAGATTTTCAGGGATTGGTGTTGCTGTCACATCATTGTCAATACCCAAGGAAATAGACTTGGCCCATTTATCCATTTCTGTGCAAATCGCATAGCCCATCCTTAGATCAGAAAGTAGAGTTGGTACTGCCCGAGATCTGTCACCATGTGCACCTTAAAAAGAGCAGAGAAATCTTTGCCAATTGAATCACCCTTTCTCTGATCACCAGACCAGCATGGTCTGTCTGCAGCTGTCACTCCCTGAGCCTGCTGTCTCTACTGATAAGTATGTTTCATTACAGCAAATTGTGCTTAAGCCTGCCCTCAAAGCAGCCCCTGAATTTAAATTTACAGCACTGAGTGGATGCAGTGACATGTTATTGGATTTTAGCCAGCCTATCTTTGATGGGTTAGGATGTGTGTGGGGAAAGGTATTGGGTAGATTGGGAGCCAAGTCCACCACAGGCTTTTGGGTAACCTTCTCTAGTCTGGCCCAAGGAGGTCTTTCCCAAATCTGCATCAGCTCCACTGTAGAGGTGCATCAAAACATTGGCCCCCCAAGCACTATCTGCTTTCCTGGCTCAGACTTTCAGAGTTTCAGCTTTACTTTTCCAAGCTCCTTGGGACCAGAGATAGACTAGGACTGGGCTAGGTTCCCTGAGACCACTCCATTCCAAACCCACCTGCCCAGGGTGAGACAGAATTATACAAGTGGTGAGAAAGAATCATGGTAGTACTCATTTAGACTTTAAACCTCTTGCACTAGTATTAACAACATTTTTTGCTGACAAACATCATAATTTGCTGAAGCTCAAAAGAGCCTGAGGAGGTCTCAATCACACACAGGCATATGCATACATATTTTAAAAGGCTAATTGTAGCTTTTTTCACTTTACACACATATATATGCATATGTGTGTATATATACATACATATGTATGTGTGTATATATATATATAGTATATGCATATGTATATATGGAGAGAGTATTCTTTCTTATATCGCTAAACATAAGCTTTAAACAAGTTTTTGATTTTTTATTTATGAAATAAAACAAGCAATTCCATAACATAGTATAATAAAAAATAATTGCACATGAAACTGCAAATCTATCATGTACAACTTGCTATTACTTTTAAATATAATAAAGTTGTCATGTAAATTTCTCCTTTTTTCTCTCTCCTCATCCACCCTAGAAATGACTACTATTAGACACAAAAACACACACACACATACACATATATATACACACACACATATGTATATATGTGTATGTGTGTAAAATCCTTCTATACATGCTTCTATCCATCAATTCCTTCTATGGATGCAGATAGCATTTTTCTTCATATGTCCTTTATTGTTAATTTGACTATTTATAAGAGTCAAAAAGATTTATTCGCTCAGTCACTCTTAAAACAATATTGCTGTTACTATATATGATTTTGTAGCACCAATGTGATATTCACATCTCCTACAGTGGTGATGAATGTGCCATTACAGTTCTGAGTCACAAAATATAACAGACTGTCCACATAGAAGACAGAACCAAAACATTTATTCAAACACCAGAAAGCCAGATCCCAACATCAGAAAGTCAAATCCATCATAGCAACAAAGAAATCCGTCATGGTAACCAACAAGTGTATACATATTATCAGGCCTTCCCATAAAGATTTCCCTAATCAAAATGTCCTTCTCTCCTTCACAGTCAGTTTCCTACTCCCCCTGTCTTTCCCAGCTCTGACTAGTCTGACCAAGTTCCTCTTGCCTCTGATCCAGCTCCATTTCTTCCTGTTCTACCCTTCCTGCCACACTTCTTGCTGTTCCACCAGTTCAGGAAGCTCCTCTCACCACAGACTCATGTGACTCAGTCTTCCATGTGATTTAAGCAGGTCACATGAGCCTACTAATGGATGGGAAAGATTTTCCCATTCTGTTAAAAAAAATACATTAACAATACCAATGTTGTCTTGTATGTTTTCCCTCTTGTTATTTAGACTCCACTGACAGTCTTGTTCAAATCAATGCATAAGGCAGCTAAAAAGGAATTTTACTCCTGAATCCTACCTCTAACTGCAATATCAGATTATAGACCCAGGTCATCCTCCATTTCAGCCTAAATGTAAAAGTAAGCAGACACCCCATTTTGGACATCAGGGAGAAGTCTTAGGAATATCATCTTACTGGGAGAAAATAGAGATTTTGGAACAACCAAAGGTCACCACTCAGGAAAACTCCACTTAGGTTAGGAATATAGGGAATAAAAAGATATGGCACCCACCACAAGGCTGGAGAGGAGCAGCATGTCCCCCAGATGTGTGGTGCCTTGGAACAGAGCCACAGTAGGCCCATCTTAGCTTCAGTTTTGCTTTATGGTGGTGGTAATGATTTCTGTCCAACACTCTGCACAAGCTTAGTACTCTGTAGAAGTCTTTAAAAAGGGATGTCTTCCAGGTTCTTCAATACAGCAGCTTGCTCTTCTCACCTGGGAAGTTTCTGATCGCATCCCTAATGCCAGGTGAGAGAAATTGAAAGCCATTTGGCAGTTCATTTTTGCTGAGGTAAAGACAGGTTTGTTGTCTGCGGTTCAACACTGTTTGTTTACCTTCCCATTCTAGGAAATGGCTTCATGGTATTGCTGATACCATTTCTCACATTGCACTCCTAGTGTTAGTCATTCAGATACCCTGCTGGATGCCTGGCATCTACTGATGAGTTTGGCACAATGACATGCTGGTCCAATAGTTTTAAAGACAGAGCTGGGTATACTCAGAAGGAAGTCATGGACTCTCATCAGGAATAACCAATTACACTTAAATGAGTAAGAGTGTGTGTGTGTGTGTGTGTGTGTGTGTGTGTGTGTATGTAAATGACTAAATCTATTTAATTCCCTTCCTATCTCCTCCTTATTTTGTAGAGCAGGAAAAATTTTAAAAAGCTGTATCTGAAAATGAAACAGGGTTCTTAAATGCAGAAACATTAAAAACAGTTTGGGTTGAAAATCAAATTTCCAAGTCACTTCTGCTTTCAAAAGATTCACAAGTACAGCTTTCCCTCTTTCCCTCTTTCACTTCCCTGATGACTTTGCAAAAGGTGTAATGAAAGCTTTTTTTTCCCCTTGTTAATTCCCAACAGTTTTTTTGACTAATGCCCAACAGGCTTTTCTGTTTTTCCTGAGAAGTCCCTTGTCATTCAAATCTCAAATGGAATAAATGGCTTCTGGACTCCAATCAAACATTCACATTGTTATTCTGCACTTGTCCTGCCCTGTTTTGTAACAAAGTTATCTGTGCCTACATGATGTTTTAGCTTCCCTACTAGATTCTATACTCTCAGAGGACAGAAACTATTTCAAATTTCTCGTTTCTGCCTTCAATCCCTAACACAATGCCTTTTTTTTTAAAATAGTCATTTTATAGACTGATTTGAATGAAACTCCATTTAATTTCTATTCATATTGACTCTAAGCTTTTGAAGGTGGTGACAGGTACATAGATAATCAGTCCCTATTTGCAGCATGTTTGGTGAGTCTTCATCCTCACTGTGTGTCTCAGACAAACACACTGAAGCATACAGTAAGGGACATCCTTTATTCCTTTGATTCAGAGAGTTTTATTATGTCTTATGTTAATAAACGTACCTGAAGTTCCCATTTCTTCCATGACAAATTTTGAATTTTCCTTTAAACACCAGTGAACATTTACAAGCCACTCATGGATCTGAAGTGAGTATTATTGGTACATTCCCTAGGGTACAACTCTATTGATGGTATAACATCCTTTCTATTTCCCTCTACCTTTTTTTTTTTTTAACCAAGGACCCTTCCTGCCCAGGATTAGCTTGGCATACAAACACACAGTAAGTTCTTCATAAATGCTTGTTTCAAAACTGAGGGCCTACACCTCCAGAGCCAGGTGCTATGGGACCACTGGATTCATATGAATATATCTATGAAGCTATTATTGGAGGAAAAAAGAGGGGGGAAATCTTGGCTTCCTTTATGGGTGACAATTTTTAGAAGAAAGGAACACTTATAATGACCATTTATAGGGTACTATAATATATATAGGACATTATAATATATATACACATACATATATAGATGATATTATATATGTATATATGAATATATGCATATATGTGTGTATATATGTATACATATATATACATACATATATGTATGTATGTATACATATATATGTTAGATATGAATCTTCCCAGGGAGTATTGTCTTTTCAGTCATCTGACAAACATCAGTAGAATAGTCTTGAGTAGTTCTCTCATAATAACATTGAAAAACCTTATGGAGATGCATCTGGCTTTTCCCCAGGAAATTCTAAATATGAAAGTATAGCTCACATTTCATGTAGGACAGAGCATAAACTTCCAGTACACAAAGAATCTGATGAGAAATACAAAGACATTAGCAATTAATATAATTAAGTTTGCATGTTTACTTTCTGTAGCAAAAAATACCAATCAATTTCTATTCCTCATAATAAAGGAGAATATTTGCATATATAAAAGTCCTAGAAGCAAATATAACCCTTATGTGCATTATTGAGAGGGTCACATGACTACAACAACCAGAATATCATGGCAAACCTTGCAACAGTTAAAGTTTTGTTGTCTCTGACACACTAACTCTTAAGAGTCTGTGATTCTGATTCTCTTGATTCTTGAAGGTCATTTGGTCTTCAGAAGTTCATATTAAAATGCAAATGCTCTTGAGAGAGAGAGAGAGAGTCCCTAATAGCTAATATTTTATTCTGAATATTAGTTTATTAGATCACTTTCCTTCTCTAACACCTAGTTGAAAGAAAAGCTTTTAGCAATAGCATATAGAAAAAATTGGAGAGCACCCAAGAACAACTTTATCTATTTGATAACTGGACCTATGGTTAGACCAGTCTTCAGGATTATTAAACTTAAAGTAAGGTAGCAGAAAAAGAGAGCCATACCAAGACGGGTTCATGGAATTGACCTTAAAGAGAGTAGAAACTCTTCTGATAGAGCATAAGCTCATTGATAGAAGTCTTTTTAACGTTTGTTTCTTTCCCCTGTACCTAGTACAGTTCCAGACACATAGTAGGTACTTAATCTAGGTTGGTGATTGATTGATTGAAAGAATCCTAAGTTAACAATCAGAAAATCTGAGTTTAAGACAAAGCATATTACTTCATTGGTCTTATCATGATTTTCCTCATCCATAAAATAGAAGCAATAGTACTTATGCTACTTGTCTCAGTGTAAACTGTGAGGACAAAGTAGCATAATATGTGTAAAGCACTTTTAAAACAGTAAGTTGCTATGTAAAACAAAATTATTATAATTATACATTAAATCAGCTCCTTGCCCACAAGAATTAACTGAATTAAAACCATTATCTTTTTTTTTTTTTTTTAGCACATTGGCCAACTTGAACCAAAGGTATATGAAGCACTATTCATGACTATAAGACAGAATCTTCATCTCCTGGGCTTTTTTTTAAACCTATGATCTTCTTCAATTCTGTACCCAGTTCATCATTCACAAATTTAAAGAATCCAGGATTAAAAAACAAACAAGATCACCTAATTCAATTTACTCATTTTATCAAGTTCCCTGAGAGGTTAAATGTGACTCCAGCATCACACAGGTAGTAAATAACAAAAGTGATATTTGAACCTACATCTTCTAACTATAATTTATTTTTCCCTCACAGGAGTAGAGATAAATCCAAATTGCAAATAGGAAACTAATCAGTGCTTTCAATAATTCCCCAAGTGTTCCCCATCACAAAAACCTATCTTCTAAATACCACTTTTCTCCTGATCATAATTGCTCTAGATCATGGAAAACCCATAACTAAAAAAAATTCACAATTGAAGGTCATTCAAAGAACAATGGAAAAGAATATGGCAGGAATAAATCAATTTCATATATACTTACTTAAAGACAATTTTACATTTTCCTATATCTTCTTCATTAATGTCAGCCACAGAAAAGTGATATGAAATTATGTGTAGGAAAGGAAAGAAGTGTGTAAGATGTGACACAAAAGCAGATACATGATTGGAAAAAAATATTTTATCATATAATGAGAATAAGGTATTATGGACAAGTAGCTTAAGTGTGGCTTTTCAATGACTCTATATCAGAAAATGGACTGGGTCATCTATTCCTTTTGTGGTAACTGAGTGACCACACTGACTCCAACTTGTGGACTTAGTTCTGGATCTAACTCACTTCCCTTTCTATTCAGTTTTGAGTCTAGTCCAATTTCTATCTTATGAGGAAACTATTCAATTATGGGAATTGTATGAAAACTTTACTACATTATTTGAACCTAGCCTCATGTGGCCGGGAAGTTGGACTACTTCTAACTGCTGTTTAGACCCTTAACTAGGAATCTACATTATGCTGACCAGAAACCAATCAGATCCAAGGACTGATGCAAGTAGTCTTCCAATAATTGTGTCTTAAACAATCCAAATGTCTTATCTGAAAATTGGACCCATACTGGTCCACTTATTATTTCCACATTCCATTAATTGAATAGAAACTTGGAAGGAATGGAACAACACCTCTTTTTCTGATTTCAGAGAATTGTACCTGTTTGCTCTCCTCCTTGCCAGCAAGGACAACTCCTAATCTTTTCCTCAGTTAGAAACCAGATTAACTAATCTTGTGCACCAGTTTATATGCTATTACTTTAACATATAAAAAAAAATCTGTGTCTCCTTTATTTGAGGTCCAGTTCCAAGATGAAGACGCTAGGTCCCAATTTGTTATGCAACTGGCAAGCATTGCTTAATAAATCAATATGCTTGGAAGTGTAAAATCTTTGTTTCTTCAGTTATTTCAGATTTCACCTGCCACAATTCTTATCCTCTGCAATTCCTGTCTGTATCCTTCCATAGATTCCCCTCCCCCTTGGAAGGGGAATTCTCTCAACCTGCTAGAATTTTTCCTCTAATCTTTTAATATTTCATGAATATCAGTGGAATATGTTGGCTGTCCATATAGCTATTTTTTAACCACATGACCACCCTATCTCTGGTTTCATATGTGCATTTTCTTAATATAAGTAGGTAAGAGTGACTTACAACATGAACTGGAAGGTGGTGGAGTGACCAAAGTGAAATCATCAATTCATCAGAGTTCTAATATAAATTCATTCTCTCTCTCTCTCTCTCTCTCTCTCTCTCTCTCTCTCTCTCTCTCTCTCTCTCTCTCTTCTCTCTCTCTCTCTCTCCTCTCCTCTCCTCTTCTCTCCTCTCCTCTTCTCTCCTCATTTCACTTCCCTTTCCCTCCCTTCCTCTTCTTCTGAATGAATAGGATGCCAGCTTGAGGTCTGCAATGTCCTTAACATGTCCCATTTCTCAGTAAACAACCTGACCCTTGAAAATAAGGGAACAGCGGCAAAGTTAAGAACCACTCACACCAGAAGTCTGTTGCTGTCATTTGTTTGTTTTTCCAGTGAGCTTCAGTGGCAGCTTAGCTTTACATAA
Organism: Notamacropus eugenii; assembly: GCF_028372415.1. Taxonomy (NCBI): domain Eukaryota; kingdom Metazoa; phylum Chordata; class Mammalia; order Diprotodontia; family Macropodidae; genus Notamacropus; species Notamacropus eugenii. The sequence goes on along the minus strand of NC_092877.1, from coordinate 202,641,845 downwards.
AAAATAACCATGCCCTAATGAACTAACTTGGATGTATGAAGACATCTGTACTCTCCCTTTTTCTAATCTGTATATGTGCACTTATTCTCTCCCTATTTCAGTTTCTTGATCACTTGTTGTGTGATTATATTAGAGATGATTCTTCCCCAAACATACTCTTATGATTTGACATTTTGGACATCATGATATCATGTGTCCATATAAAACCTAGTGACTAGGCAAGATTACTAAATTCTAAGGAACCTAGTGAACACAAAAATGGACAATTAAAAGTGAATTTTTCAATCAGTTTCTGAACAGTCATAATTTACAGAAGTTGGGCCCATAAGAAGGGGACATATGCTTACATTCAATATATAGTCTATTCAGTGTCCATTAGAGATGCCCATTTATTTTCCCCCATCAGATCTATGATTCAATTAATGTAGGGAACTCCTGGTGAAGAATTCCTTTCTGCTAATGGATATTTGAAACTATTCTGAAACTTCCAGCATTGGAGAGATACCCTGGGCACCAAGGTTAGGTGTGTTACCTGGGGTCACATATCCAGGATGCATCACAGACTGAACTTGAACTCAGATTTTTCTGACTTAGAAAATGGCTTTGTATATACTATGCATTATTACATCCCCTGTAGCAATAGTTTCCTATAGTTTTTCAAAAGCCAATTGAATTCAATAGCATTGGTTTTTTAGGGAGGAGAAAACAATTGGTGTATTTTTTAAAATATATTTAAGATTATAGTTCACACTTTGTTAGCGTATAAACATGTCAGAAGACAGAGAGAGAGAAAGAGAGAGGCACAGAGAGAGACAGGGAGAGACACAGAGATAGGTACAGTTAGGAAGAGGTAAAGAAGGCTATGATGTTAAGACATTTCAGAGAGTATGAACCAGTAATATCATAGGATCCAAGATTTAGAACACAAAAAGACTTTTAGGATTCTTGAGTATAATCTCCTCACTTTACAGGTGAGGAAATTGAGACCCAGTGTGTAAGTGGCCTAAACAAAATCATACAGCTAGTAAGCATTCAAGTCAGAATATGTATGTTAATCTTCCTGACTAGAACCTCCGAATCTTACTGACAGAGTAGGTGGGTACCGTGCTCTCTCCTCCACTACACACTATATTAGATGGCCAGAGAAAAGGAAGGATTTGGATCTTGGCAGCACAAAGGTTAACGAACTCCCACTTTGCCAAAAAACTCAGCAGCTGTCCCTGCTTATGTCACCACTTTCTGTGAGAAGCAGAAAACTCTATTACCCCCAATGTAGCAGATGCTTGGCGGATCTGACTGTCTGGTGCTCAGCTCAGTCAGATAGCATGAGCATCTGGCCCTCTTCATCAATTCTCACAATATCTTTGTGAAGGGGGAAAATGGCACATGCTATAAATTCCCTTTCTAGAGATGAGGAAACTGAGGTGCGGATTTGCTTCAGGTCACAGATGAGCATTTGGCAGAGACAGGAATAATCTGTCTCCTCTCCTCCAGTCTCTTCCCTACAAGATTCATCCTACACACTGCTGCTAGATTAATCTCCTTCGTGCAGCATCATGTGCCAGAGAGAGTACTAGAAGTGGACTTGGATTTGGAATAAGAAAGTATGGGTTCCAGTTCTCCAATTACCTAAACTGCTCAGGGTCTCAGTTTACTCATCAGTAAAATGAAGACAATATTTATACTACCTACTTCATGTAATTGCTGTGAGGACAAATATTTGTAAATTTTCAGGTGTTATACAAATATGAATTATTATTTATAATAGCAATTTTGGTAATGAATACACTGAACTGAAAAGTTTACAGCATCTTTAAATCACTCTATACACTGAGATGAGTTTACATTCTGTTTCTAACCTTATCTTAGACTACTTCCAAACTAGACTATTCACTTTCCTCCTGTCCTTTCTCACCTCTATGTCTTTCCTCATTTTACTCCCTGTTGCTAGATTGCCTCCCCCTCCCCAACTCCCACCTGTCCATACCATATCTAATCTATTCTTCAAGATCTAGGATAAAGGCCACATCCCTGAAGCCCTCCCAGGTCTCACAGAGAGTGACTGACCTCTCTCTTAGCTGAATGATTACAATTTTTCTTACACCTCTTTGATTTCCTTACATCTAAATTTGTAAGGGAGGGAGAGAGAGAGAGAGCGAGAGAGAGAGCGAGAGAGAGAGCGAGAGAGAGAGAGAGAGAGAGAGAGAGAGAGAGAGAGAGAACACAGTCTTTCCCCCAGTAACTGCTACAGTCTTCTCTTCTTCTAAAGGAATTACTTTCCATTTACTGCCTTAAAAATCTTGCATTTACCCATTTGTTTACATGTTTTCTCTCTTTTAGAATGCAATTTTTTGCTTTTCTTTGTATCCCTAACACTGAACACAATGCCTGCCACTTACTAAAAGCTTATGGGCTGACTGATTTGTTTTCTTCACAACCGTGACTGAAATATAAATGTTTTAAGGGCAAGAATTGTATGTAACTCCCTATTGTATTCCCAACACCATATCCCAAACATCTATCACTGGACATGCCTGGTAGAGTCTTAAATTTCATTGGGTGTTGACTTTGGGATGAAGTAGTTTACTGGTCCAGAGCCATTTCTATTCATTTTCTTTCACCTTTGCTTTCAACAGAATGAGTGGAGAGTCTCTCCCTCAGCCCCATTGTTTGATGCTCAATAAAGCAGTTGTTTAAGCCACAATCCAAGGTATTGATTTTTACTTCTGTTCACCTGTGTATTCAATTCTTAGCTGGGAAGATTCAAAAAGTCACTTTTGAAAACAGAGATAACTGAATAATAAGTCTGACTCAAAGTAGTTACTTATTGAAACTAAGAGACTTCTCTTAAGTGGCTTTCCTGCTCCTCCATTTAACCTTTAGAAATACTTACAGGATAGTCTATCAATATTTCACGAATGTTAGAATTCTTTCAACACTCTTCTGCCTTTGGGAAACTTCAGCTTATTCTGGTGCTTAAAAGTCCTGGTCTTCTTAAAAATCCCAAGTTTCTCTTCTTATGTAGTTTCTTGAAATTCTTTTTAAAAAACTTTACATTCTTTTTGTTTGTTTGTTTTTCACATTAGTTCCAAATTCTCTTCTTTCCTCTTGGATCTTCCCCAGAACCACAGTCTATGCTATTTCTAAGGCGTGAGAAGAAATATTTTGGATTCTACAGTTTTCAAGCAGGATGTGGGGCAGCATCACTTAGTATTGGGGTTCTTAGCCTGGGAAGGAGAAAGTGAAGCCAATAAGCATTTATATAATATCTGCTATGTGCCAGGTACTGTGCTAATTGCTTTACAAATATTATATCATTTGACTTTAACCACAACCCTGTGATGTAGGTGCTATTATAATCCCCTTTTTACAGTTGAAGAAACTGAGTCAAACAGAGGTGACTTGCCCAAAGTTTCACAGCTAGTAAATATCTGAAGCCAAATGCGAACTCAGATCTTCCTGACTTCAGGCACAGGATGTTATCTGCTATACCACCTGGTTGCCTCTACTACCATCTAGCTAACTTGGATTTTAAAGAATCACATTGTTTTTGGTAACTTCTACCTGAAATCTGGCAGAGGGGATAGAGTGGTGGCCTAAAATCAGGAAGATTTCTCTTTGTGAGTTCAAATCTATCCTCAGATATTTACGGTGTGACGTTGGGCAAGTTAATTAACCCCAATTGCCTCAGTTTCCTCATCTGTAAAATGAGCTGGAGAAGGAAATTATTACGGTGTCTTTGCCAGGAAAACTCCAGATGGGGTCATGAAAAGTTGAACACAACTGAAAATGACTGAAGAAAAACACCTGAAATCTAGCATTTCTTTCAGACTTAAGAACATTATTCTGAAAAGGTATCCACAGGCTGCACCAGACTGTCAAAGTAGGCCATCACACACACACACACACACACACACACACACACACACACACACACACACAGAAGTTAAGAACCTCTAGTATTCAGGAAGATACAAATTCAATTCCTTTCTTATGACTCATTCTGACTATACATGGGCAAGTCGTGTTCCAGGACATCTCTACAACTATAAATTGCAAAACAATAACAAATTTTTATTTAGAGAATTTCCTCACCAGGTATAGACCATACTAATGAAATCACACATTTTGACAATCTGTCCTCCCAAAAACAAGAAAGAAAGAAAGAAAGAAAGAAAGAAAGAAAGAAAGAAAGAAAGAAAGAAAGAAAGAAAGAAAGAAAGAAAGAAAGAAAGAAAGAAAGGAGGAAGGAAAGAAAGAAAGAAAGAAAGAAAGGAGGAAGGAAAGAAAGAAAGAAAGAAAGAAAGGAGGAAGGAAAGAAAAAAAGAAAGAAAACAAAACAAAAAATCTAGGCTACTATTTTTGATATTGGTCCTTCAATTCAACTCTTTTTGCATCCCCAGAGATTAGCACAGTGCCTGGCACATAATAGCTGTTTAATGTTTATTATCAGCTCTTATTTCTTCTTTTCCTTCATCCCACCATTGCTGTAGGGTCATAGGTATATCATAGACCTAGAAAAGACTTCTTTAAATAAAGAGGTAGTCTAATCCAACCACCTCATTTTACAGATGAGGTAACTAAAAACCAAGCTGTTCAAGTGATGTGCCTAAGTTGAGAGGTAAGGTTTGAAGCTAGACTTTGAACCAGAAATAGAATCCAAAGTCAAAGACCCTTCTGAGGTCCCCTCCCCAGCTGCTAATGCCATTCTTTCTAAGGTAAAAGTCTTTCATTTGGTGTCTATGAAGTTTAGATATACAGACAAACTATTTCAATTGTTAGTTTCCTTTATAAAGCTGTCTATTTTGGTTATAGATTTAAAAACATTATTCTGAGAAGTCCTTAGGCTTCATCAGACTGTCAAACCTGTCCAGGAAATAAACAAACAAAAAGGTTGACAATCGCAATTCTAAGATTATCTACCTTCCATCCACCCTGTCTTTAGCTTGTATGTTCTGATACATATTCCCATTGGAATGTAACAATTGAAAGAAGAGACTATTTCTACCTTTTATTTGTATCCCTGATATTTAACAAAGTACTTGCTAACTAGTAAGCATTTAATAAATGCTTGTTGATTAATTGGTGGATTTTGCCACTGCTGTAAACATGCCTTATTTTCCCCATTTGCTCAAATAGCCTGGAAAGGGGGAGAAATACCAGCACTTGCTACATCTGCATATCCAGCACTTCGTTCAATGGCTTACATAGTAGGTAACATATAAATACTTATTCCTCCCCCTTACCCTACCCTTCTCCTTAAATTAAGAGGTGCTTCAAAAATTTGTATTCATATGAATTGTGAGCAATATATGCTTCTTGAATAAATCCATGTTCTCAGACCAAAAGGATACAAAGAGATTAATCATAGGAATCCTGTGTAGCCCTTCGTACTCATGACGCTTCTGTCCAGGGTAGCTGCAGCAGAGAGAATACATGTAAAGTATCCTATTTGCCATTATTATTCTCCAACATTATTGTATCAGTTCCAGGCATCAGTACCCTGATCACCCATACTCTCTCTCCATCTCTCTCTCTCTCTCTCTCTCCCTCTGTCTCTGTCTGTGTCTCTGTCTCCCCCCCCCCCACAAATTCTTACATTGTCTTGTTTTTTTTTTAATTTTTGTTTTCAGTTCAAAATTCTCTCTCTCCCTCCCTCCATCCCTTCCGCAATCCATTCAGAAGGCAAGAAATGATACCCACCATATATATAGGAAGTCATTCAAAATGTATTTTTTTACATTAGCTGTGTTAGAACAAAGAGAAAAGGTAAGAAATGTAAAGAGAAAAAATAGGCTTTAATCTGCACTCAGAATTCATCAGCTCTCCACTAGGGAGTGGATAACATTTTTTCATCATAATTTCTTTGGAATTGTCATAGATCATTGCATTCAGAGTTCTTAAATCTTTCATATTTCACTATCTTTACAATATTGATGGAACTGTGTATTTTGTTCTCCTGATTCTGCTCACTTCACTTTGCATCAGTTCATATAAGTCTTCTCAAGTTTTTTCTGAATCCATTATACCTCATCATTTCTTATAGGATGACAGTATCCTATCACAGTCATATATAATAACTTATTTATCCATTGCCCAGTTGATGGGCATCACCTCTATTTCTAATTCTTTTTCACCATTAAAATAGCTGCTATAAATATTTTTGTACATGAATGTCCTTTTACTTTTTGTTTGATTTCTTTTGCATGTAGACCTAATAGTGGTATTGTTGGACCTGAGGTTATCCATCCTTTTTGAGAAAATGTAAAGCAGAGGTGTCTGTTGTTTGATTGTCTGACAGTGTGAACATGCTACCTAGGGAAACTGAGCTGATTCTTCCCTTTACTTATACCTGTAACAGCATGGTAGGGAGAATATAGGAAAGAGCAACCAACAAAGAGATTTGCTCCCTCCACAAGGGAACATTTTTTTCCCAGAATGAATGGAAAAATAAAATACCACCACATTACATTCCTGTAATACAACCTCCACTATCCAATCTAGAACTATGTGGGCTTTAAGAATAGGTTAGATATATAATGGTTGTATCATATTTCTTGCCTTCTCAATAAATAGGGGAGAGGTTGGAGGGTGGGAGAGAATTTGAAACTAAAAATAAAAACTCTTAAAATGAATGTTAGAATACTAGGAAAGTGTTGTAAGTTGAAGTGTTGTTGATTTTCCCACTGAAACAGTTTTATGGGAAGAATGTCTCTGACCTAATGTTGAAAATTTTAAACTTGAAATGATCACAAGTACCATTTTAAATCAGCTCTTCAAGTTTGAATAATAGTCCTATTAAATATGATGCACACACTTCAATTACACAAAGCAATGCACTAACCAATCATGTGTAATTTTATTTTGTTTTATTTCATTTGTTGTGAAGGAAAGGGGGAAAGGCTTGAAGGGAAGTGAACTTAAGAGTGTTAATGAGATTAGACTGCATCAATATGAATATAGTGACTTCTACTAAATCCTTCCTCCACACCTAGGCAGAATGATCTAGACTTTACCCCAAGTGCTGAGTTCAAAGAAAATATAATTTAGAGGGTGCCATTGGCATTTATAGTCTTTTAACCCTAAAGAACCTATAGAATTTAGCACCTAATTAGCAGGAAGAGTTTTAAAAAAAAGTAGGAAACTATTAAAATAGGAAACCGGATTAGTGTTTTTCTTGCCTTGCCTTCAGTCAATCAGTGAATATCAATGAAGTACCGACCACGTGTCAGGTTCAAGGTGCTAAAGATGCAATTACAAAGCATCAAACCGTCCCTACTAACGATAAGGTTATATTTTAACGGGGAGAAACAAGTACATGTAATTAATAGATAGATAAAGATATATTTATATATAAAACACATATTACATTGACATATCATATATATGTATATATTACATGTGTATGTGTGTATATTTTAAATATAAAGTTCATAAATCGACTATGTACACATAATATTTAAATGAAAGGTAGTTTGGGAGGGTAAGCTGCTAGCAGTTGGGGCATCATTTAGAAGATAGTCACTGAACTGCATTATAAAAGAGAAAAGGGAGTGTATGAGGCAGAAGCAAGGAGAGAATGTTTCACATATGTGAAATTGCTGCACAGCGATGTGAAAGTGAAGCATCGTGAGTAAGAAACAGAGAGAGGCCAATTTGGCTGGGCATCAGAGTATGAGATAGAGAATGTTGTCCAATAAAAACGGAAAGATGAGGGGCCAGCTATGTAGGGTTTTAAAAGCTAAACAAAGGAGTTCATATTCTTTTTTTTTTTTTTTTTTTTTTGTAGATAACAGGAAGCTACTGGAGTTGATTATGTAGATCCCCTCCCTGGCCTGCCTCCTCAACAACAGTTTTGTACATAATGGTTCCAAAGTCTCTGTCTCCATTTGATAGGAGGTATCTACTGCCAAGTCTTCACTCTCCATAGAAATATTTTTTGTGCTACCTGCTCCTGGTACAACAAAAGTCAGTTACCACATTTTCCTCTATTTATGCCTCTGGGGAAGAAAAAAGATTCTTGATCTGGAGATATCTTCTCCTCAAATTCTTACCAAAGATTAGCAAGGAAGTTCTTCCTTTTACTCATTTTAAAAGTTTGAATATCTTCCAGTTCCCTGGCCTTCAGTATTTATGGTTAATTTTTTGCCTCTGAATTCATGTCTATTTATATGAAGATTTTTTTTGAAATTTTTGAAAGGATAGTTAAATCATTAGTCATATTGTCTAACGTTGTAAATTTTCTGAGTATATCCCTGGTGATGAACTTTGCATCTATGATATGAGAACAAAACATACTATGTAGCAGTTCGGTGGTATAGTTGATGACTTGGAAGTCTTGGAGTCAGAAAGCCCTGAGTTTAATCTTATCCCAAACCCTTAGTGTGTCACTCAAACTTGAGAGAATCACTTAAACTACCTCAGTTTGTTTATCTATAAAAAAGGGAAATAATTGTAGTCTTTACTTTGCAAGCTTGCTGTGAGGATCAAGTCAGATAATATATATATATATATATATATATATATATATATATATATATGGTGCTCTGTAAACTTTTAAATGCTATATAAATGATAACTATTACGATTTTTTATTATTATTTTCAGAGACATACATCAATATGTCTATTGAATGGCAAAGGATTTGGGAGGTGAGGAGGTTGTCCATTGAAAATTATGAAGGTGATCTCCTAGGGCATAAAGTCACTGCAATCTCACAGGAAAGGTAGACTTGATAAAAATATCTAAAGGATGTATACTGGGCAAAAGAGCTGAAAGTCCATTTGTACTCTGCCTTGGTCTGACCACATTTAGAATACTGTGTTTAGTTCTGGCCACCACATTTAAGAAAGGGCATTGACAAGTTTGATTACTTCCAGGACTGCTCAACAAGGCCATAAAAGCCATCTGAGAATTCTTTGAGGTAACTGGATATATGTTTAACCACTTGAAAATAAGAAGGAGTAAGTTGTGCCTGTCTTCAAGTATTTAAAAGGCTATTATGTGCAAGAGGGATTAGTCTTTTTTTATAGGCCCCTGGTAACATGACTAGAACTAGTGGAAGGATCTTTTGAGAGGGAGAACAAATTTTTATCTCTGGGTAAGGAAATCCATCCAAACAGCTTGAAGCTGTTCAAAGGTAAAATGAATTGCCTCTGGGTTTCTAAGTTCTCCATATTGTATCCATGGAGCTAGCATTTGACCTTTGGTATAGATACTTTCAAGGTCCCTTCAAACTCTTGTTCATATGTGGTCCTCAGCTTCCCAATTAAATGTAATACTTTTCAGAAATAGGGACCATGTTGAAAGGATAATAGATTAAAAGTTGGAAGGGACATTAAAGGTCTTGTATTCCAGCATTCTCATTTAGGAGATGAATAAACTAAGATGCTGAGATGCAGAATAGAGGAGTTGCACAAGATCAGGCAAGTAATGAGCAGAGAAGTGGTGACTCAAATTCAGGTCCTATGATTCTAACTCCAACATTTTTTTTGATTCAGATTGTTTCTGTTTTCCCTGAATTACCAAGTTTGGTTTTAGGGAAACAATAGTTATTTAGTCAAGTAAATTTTGTAAATAAGATATAACTTCCAAAAATATGTAAGTAAAAATTCTGCTATACTCTGCTGTGGTCAGACCACATTTAGAATACTGTATTCAGTGTGTGGCATCACAGTTTAGGACGGACAATGATAATGTGGAGAATCTCCATAGGAAAGCTCCCACAATGGTGAAAATCTAAAGTCCATGTGCTACAAGGATCATTTAATTGAACTGGAGATATTTAGCCAGAAGTGGAAAAGACTCAGGAAGGACATGCTAACTTTATTCAAGTATTTGAAAAATCATGTGAAAGAGGCATTAGATTTTATCTGCTTAATACCAGATGGTGGAACTGAGGGGTGCTGGTTGAAGTTGTAAAGAACTAAATTTAGGTTTGACATAAGGGAAAAATTTTCGAAGTATTAGAGTTATCTATAAGTGTAATGTGTTAGTTAATCACTCCCACTGGAAGTCTTAAAGAAGAAGCAAAGTAACCACCTTCAGTTGTATTACAGTTCAAACTCTGAAGTTCTGTGATTCTGTGACACTATGATCTCATTTGTTTATCAAGTCTTGAACATAGGTGATTCAAATAATACAATCGATGAATTTCTGGGGGGTGGCACGCAAACTGAATTTTTATAAAATAACTGCAGTTTTAAAATAGGATTTAGACATGAAAGGACCTAAGATACCTTCTATTCTTATCTTCCACATTATCACAGATTAACAAACTGACGTCCACTCTTTGTTGAACCTACATATCCCCACTTGTATATCCCATCGTAAGGGGTTTACTGAAGCCACCTTGTACTAGCTCCTGAGAACTGATTGTTAAGTTTTTAAAGATAAGCATTTCTGTCTCAGGGGTAAAAGAGTTACAAATTAGACATCTCTATTTATTTTGTGTAGACTTACAAAGGACAGCCAGTGGTTCAACGTATAGAAAGCTGGATCTGAAGTCAGGAAGACCTAAGTTTAAATCTGGTTTCAGCAGCAGATGTGTGACCCTGGGAAAGTCACTTACCCCTGCCTTTGTTTCTTCATTGGTAAACCACTCTAGTAGCTTACAACCCCAAATATGGGTCATGGAGAGTTGGAGACAACTGAAATAACTCAACAACAACAAGGACTTGAGAAAACGGCGGAGGACATGTAAATAATTCAGATTAAATTTAAATGTGTGTCCGACTAGAGATAAATGTTTAATATTTAAGACCATACCCCTTACCATAGGGATCTCTAACTCAAAATGACCAAAACAAAGGGCATTATCTTTTCCTCTAAATCCTTCCTTCTTCCTATCTTCCCTAAAGCTGTTGAGTGGTCACTATCCTTCCACTCTCTCAGGGTCATGACCCTAAAGTCATCCTCACCTCTTCACTCCCCACCCTCCATATCTAGTAAGTTGCCAACTCTTATCAATGCTACAACCACAACCTCTCTTATATCCATCCTTTTCTCTCTATTCAAATGGCCAGTATCATACTCCAAGACCTCATCCCCTCTTTTCTGAATTGCGATAGCCACCTGAATTGTCTTGGTGACTCCAGCCTAACCTTTTATTCAATGTATTCTCTATTCAACTGTCAAACTGATATTTTCTTTTTTTTTAATTTATTTAATTTTTAACATTCATTTTCACAAAATTTTGGGTTCCACATTTATCCCCATTTGTCCCCTCCCCCCACCCCTAAACACCAAACATTCTGACTGCCCCTATCACCAATCTGCCCTCTCTTCTATCATCCCTCCCTTCCCTAGTCCCCATCTTCTCTTTTGTCCCGTAGGGTCAGACAACTTTCTATACCCCATTACCTGTATTTCTTATTTCCTAGTAGCAAGAACAGTACTCAACAGTTGTTCCTAAAACTTTGACTTCCCACTTCTCTTCATCCCTCCCTCCCCACCCACTCCCTTTGGGAAGGGAATCAATTCAATATAGGCCATATCTGTGTAGTTTTGCAAATGACTTCCATAATAGTAGTGTTGTGTAAGACTAACTATATTTCCCTCCATCCTATCCTGCCCCCCATTGCTTCTATTCTTTCTTTTGATACTGTCCCTCCCCATAAGTGTTGACCTCAAATTGCTCCCTCCTCCCATTGCCCTCCCTTCCATCATCCCCCCACTCTGCTTATCCCCTTCTCTCCCACTTTCCTGTATTGTAAGATAGGTTTTCATACCAAAAGGAGTGTGTATTTTATTCCTTCCTTTAGTGGAATGTGATGAGAGTAAGCTTCATGTTTTTCTCTCACCTCCCCTCTTTTTCCCCTCCACTAAAAAGTCTTTTGCCTGCCTCTTTTATGAGAGATAATTTGCCCCATTCCGTTTTTCTCTTTCTCCTCCCAATATATTTCTCTCTCACCCCTTAATTTCATTTTTTTAAGATATGATCCCATCCTCTTCAATTCACTCTGTGCTGTGTGTGTGTGTGTATGTAATCCAACCAGCTATCTAGATACTAAAAAGTTTCAAGAGTTACAATATTGTCTTTCCATGTAGAAATGTAAACAGTTCAACTTTAGTGAGTCCCTTATGACTTCTCTTTGCTGTTTACCTTTTCATGCTTCTCTTCATTCTTGTGTTTGAAAGTCAAATTTTCTTTTCAGCTCTGGTCTTTTCATCAAGAATGTTTGAAAGTCCTCGATTTCATTGAAAGACCAATTTTTCCCCTGAAGTATTATACTCAGTTTTGCTGGGTAGGTGATTCTTGGTTTTAGTCCTAGTTCCTTTGACTTCTGGAATATCCTATTCCAATCCCTTCGATCCCTTAATGTAGAAGCTGCTAAATCTTGTGTTATCCTGATTGTATTTCCACAATACTTGAATTGTTTCTTTCTAGCTGCTTGCAATATTTTCTCCTTGACCAGGGAACTCTGGAATTTGGCCACAGTGTTCCTAGGAGTTTCTCTTTTTGGATCTCTTTCAGGTGGTGATCTGTGGATTCCCTGAATACTTATTTTGCCCTCTGGGCAGTTTTCCTTGACAATTTCATGAAAGACGTTGTCTAGTCTCTTTTTTCGATCACGGCTTTCAGGTAGTCCCACAATTTTTAAATTGTCTCTCCTGGATCTATTTTCCAGGTCAGTTGTTTTTCCAATGAGATATTTCACATTATCTTCCATTTTTTTCATTGTTTTGGTTTTGTTTTGTGATTTCTTGGTTTCTCATAAAGTCTTTGGCCTCCATCTGTTCCATTCTAATTTTTAAAGAACTATTTTCTTCAGTGAGCTTTTGAACCTCCTTTTCCATTTGGCTAATTCTGCTTTTGAAAGCATTCTTCTCCGCATTGGCTTTTTGAACCTCTTTTGCCAATTGAATTAGCCTATTTTTCAAGGTATTATTTTCTTCAGCATTTTTTTGAGTCTCCTTTAGCAAGATGTTGACCTGCTTTTCATGCTTTTCTTGCATCTCTCTCATTTCTCTTCCCAGTTTTTCCTCCACCTCTCTTACTTGATTTTCAAAATCCTTTTTGAGCTCTTCCATGGCCTGAGCCCATGGAACATTTATTTTGGATGTTTGGGATACAGAAGCCTTGATTTCTATGTCTTTCCCTGATGGCAAGCATTGTTCTTCCTCATCAGAAAGGATGGGAGGAGATACCTGTTCACCAAGAAAGTAACCTTCTATGGTCTTATTTTTTTTCACTTTTCTGGGCATTTTCCCAGCCAATTACTTGACTTATGAGTTTCCTTTCCACACCCGCCATGCCTCCAGATCCTCCCACCCAGTGCTTGGGTCTGAGATTCAAATGCTGCTCCCCAGCCTCAGGGCTTTTGGCAGGGGTGGGGCTGCTATTCAATGTGAGATTAAGTTCCGGTGGGGGCAGGGCCACCACACAGGGCTCAGTTTCCTCAGGGGGTTTATGAGGAGACCTTCAACAATGGATTTGAGCTCCTGCCTGCTCTGGGAGCCCTTGTCTGCTGCTGCCTCCACTGCTGCCTCCCTAGGGGGCCTGAGTTATGGGGACACCCCACTCCCCTCTCGGCCAACCAAAGAGACTCTCTCACTGACCTTTGGCACCTGTGGGTGGAGGGACCTATGCTGCTGCTGGGGATTCTGTCCCTGAAGCCTGCTCAGATCTGCTTCTCTTGGTACTGCACGTCCAAGGCAGGGCTGGGCTCTGCTCCAGATCTGGGGTGCGACGGACCTTTCGTGTTGGTTTTTCAGGGCTCTCTGGAACAGATATCTCCTCCAGTCTGTTGTTCTGAGGCTTCTGCTGCTCCAGAATTTGTTGGGAGTTCTTCTTTACAGGTATTTTATGGGCTGTGGGTTAGGAGCTAGCATATATGTATCTTTCTACTCCACCATCTTGGCTCCTTCCCTGCAAACTGATATTTTAAAAGCATTGGTCTGGACATGTCGCTAATTGTCTCAAGAAGCTTTAATGACTGTATTGCCTTGAGGATATTTCTATCATACAGAATATATATTTTTTTAATTTTAGATTTGTAAAGTCCCTCACAAGTTAACCCCAATTCATCTTCTTAGATTGATTTAACCTTATGCTACGTTCTGTCTAATCTGACCTTTCTGGCATTCCCTTTGTATTCCATTTCTCACAACCATGTATAAATTCTCTGCCATTCCCAGAAAGGTATTCTCTGCTCTTCCAGCTCTTGAAATCTCTAACTTCCTTCAATACTCATTTCATTTCCCCTCTTGCAGGGGGCCTTTCATGATTTCTCCCACCATCAGTAACCACTCAAAATTTATATATAAGCAACATATGAATAATATATTTGTATGTCTGTATTTATTTGTGTGTATTTGTATTGAAAGATGTGTGTGTATGTAGACACATGCGATCTATGTAAAAATAGTTTCCATCAGTAGAATGTGATTTTTTTCATGATAGCCATTATTTCATTTCTTCTTTGTATCTCTTAATATAGTGTCTTACAGAATATTTGTTGACCTTGTTAAACTTGACACCATTCAAAGTAAAACAAATAGTTGCAAAAATAGGTTTTGGAATCAGGTCTTCTGCCGTCTACTACACCATGCTTCTGGACACCATGGGAGATTCCTAGATACAGGAATCCTATCAGGAATGTTTTGTTAAAGTAAAGATCCATTGCGCTGCTGATGGTGGAGTGGATAGTGTTAAGCCTAAAGTCAGGAAGACTCATCTTCCTGAATCCAAATCTGATCTCAGACACTTACTAGTTGTGTGACCTTGGTCACTTAATCTTGTTTGTCTTAGTTTTCTCATCTCCAAAATGAACTGGAGAAAGAAATAGTTCTAGTGTCTTTGCCAAGAAAATTTTGAATGGAATTGTGAAGAGTTGGAAACAAATGAACAACAAAGAGAACACTTTCTGAATTCATAATTCTTCTAAGCTTAGATTTTCACATACTGTATTTGCTTTAAATGGGCTATAGTAATATTGTATATGCTTATGTGGTTGCGAAATTTAAACTTTTACCACATTGCACAGAGTGGTGGAGGGAAAATGGAAATTGCTTCACATCTTGGTGATTTGACTTTCTTAGGTCATAAAGAAGGTCATTGACTCAATAACAATCACAATAACAACAAAACTAAATTTAGGGCATGTTGACTCAGTCCATTTCTCTATCTATTGGACCATGATACTGATCTACTCAGTTTCATAATTACTAATGTTATGCTGATATGCAAATATAAACCCATGCTGTTTGTTTATTCAAGCAAGGAAAATAAGTGTAATGGGAAAACTGCCATATTTAAATAGCGTGCATTTTATTTAACTAAACTCATTTTGCATTTTAACCATCACTGAGAGAAAGAAGGGTAAATGTGACACCAGGTTTGGGATTTGATTAATTTAGCTTTATGGTTTAAATTAAGAATTAATCCATTTCTCTCTTAATAAATATTCAGGAAAGATTATGAAATGACACTTTATTTTCTCATGTCTTTAAATCAACCTATTTTCTTATTATTTCAACTGTCTATGCTGAAGGGACTCTGATTTACAATCAATCTTCATTTCCATTGTCAATGTTCTTTGCAAAAAAATGTATAAAACATGAGTTTGTTATTTATTTAGTGTTCTTCCCTATATTGTCAGCTATTTAATATTCTCATTTGTGCTGCATTAGGGTACTTGCAAAACCATGATTTTAAGTATTTTTGTCTCACACTGTGTTGTCATTAATCAATTGTCACATTTCTCTTTTTATAGGAATCTCTTTAAAGCCACCTCATAGTTTTTTAATAATAGAAAGATTTTGCAGCCTTTCTTTTTCCATATAATTCATAGCTCAGTCTTATCATCTTTCCATGTTCTGGCAGGGAAAATGACAACTTGGGATGGAAATGATTAAGGACAAAGCATAGTCATTCAAAAATTATTTTCTAATTCTTTACTTCTCTTAAGACTCAGTGCTGTGTACAAAGATAAGTAAGCCATGGTCTCTGACCTGAAGGAATCTGCAATAGAATCAAGGGGAATAAGCTATGTTTTCAATGTTTGGTTTTTTTTAATAAAAAATTTAGAGATTCAAAGGACTTTAGAAATCAATTAGTTTAGTCCCAATACCTCCTCCCTCCCTCCACACACACACACACACACACACACACACACACACACACACACACACACCAAAACCAAAATAAAAAAAAAATGTTTTATAATTGAAATCAGAGAGGTAAAGTTAATAGTAAACATGGTAGAATATAAACTCTTGGATGAAAGAGATTGGTTAATTGTTTTCTTTCTATTCTCATTACCTACTTCATCAAGTAATGGAGGGTTGTGTGTTTTTTCAAACCAATTTGGAGACCTCTAGGTTGGGGAATTCCCAACACTCACAATAATAATTATATATTTAATCACATATATATATATATATAGATATATATATTATATGTAATATATATATCTATATATATCTATATATATATGCTATCATATATTGCTTATTAGTATGTCTAAGGAATTGCTAGGAGCCAAGGGAGGTTTAATGACTTAGAATAACACAGTTAACAAGTGTCAAAAATGAATCTGAATCCAAATCTTTCCCATCTAAGACTAGAATTCTATTCCCTATAACATGCTACCACTGTGCCTTGCAAACCAGTATATGGGGATGGAAGAATAGGGGCAAGGTCAAGACCTGAGATGTTACTAGTTAGGGAATATTTAGATAAGAAAACTCCCTCTACCACAGCAAATATGGGTACCTCCTCTGACTTACTGTTATAGAACTGCTTAACTGTCATCAAATTCAAATAGAAATGGGGGCCACAAATCTGTACATAAAAATGACTACAGAGAACATATTAATTTAGTTTTAAAATATATTACTTATGATTTATTGCATTTTATTTATTGTATAAAATATTTCCCAATTATTTTCCTAATTATATTCCCCAAAATATTTTCCTAATTTCATTTTATTCTGGTTCAGTAGCTCTGAGCACTTTTGTTGGCCACATCTCTGAGACCTTTGGTCTAGAGTATTGTATTGTTAAAAGACTTGTCCCGGATCACATGAACTGAATATGTCAGAGGTGAGACTTAAACCTAGTTCTTCTTTATTCTGAGGTTAGCGGTCTCTCTATAAGGTTAGGTTGGTTCTCGTGTGTATAGTTCGTGGTTGATACATATTTGTTGAATTTAACTGAAAGGTCCCATGGACAAGCCCAGTAGCTTGAGTACAAACACCATGCTCTTTCTTCTACACTAAATTGTCCTTATATTATTAATGTAAAGCAAATTATAAGTTGTATAAGGAAGTTACAAAGAACTTCCTGTGGGAATTCATAGATGAGGGAGAAAAAATATTCATTTGAGAATGATCAGAGAATCTTTATGAAGAAAAAAATTGAGGGGACAATGAAAGATGAAGAGCATTTTAACAGACAGAGGGGAAGAGGAGATATGTTGGGCAAATGAATAGAATGATTAAAAATGCACAAGCAGAAAAGTACAAGACATATTTGATAAAGAGCAAATTATTAACATAGGCATGTAGTGAAAATAAGGCTGAAAAAATGTTCTGAGAGCAGAACATCAAAAACCTTGAATGTAGAAATTACAGAGTTTTAGATGGCAGAGTAGAAAGACAGATGTACTGTAACTGTCCTCCAAAAACCCATAAAATACCTGCAAAAATGACTCTAAACACATTCTGGAGAAGCAGAAGTCACAAAACAACAGAGTGAAAGAGATTTCCCACCCAAGACAGCCTGGAAAGCCAACAGGAAAGGTCTATCACACTGGGTTCAGAGTAGAGCACAGTGTAGCCTTGGCCATATGTCCAGCATACATAGGATCAGAGAAGACTTCAGGGCATGGAATCATGGGCAGCTACTGTGGTTCCCAGATTTCTCAACCCACAAATGCCAAAGAGAGTTTCAAAGGTCAATGAGAAAGGTCTTTTATTTGGGTGAGAAGGAACAGTGTCCTGCTCTAACCCTGGTCCCAGGAGGCAGCAGCATCCACTTTTCTAGTCCTTGGAGTAAAGGTCCTGGGGGAACTGAGCCACTGATCTGGATTTCAGCCTTGAGTGGCCATCCTGGGGTGAGGAGGAGAACTGGCTGGATGAGCTGGTGGAGGCTCTGGACAAGGAATCCTACTCACAGATCCTGGGCAAAAGAGTACTTGTGTTTGCTCCCAAGGCAGAGCACAGGCTAGGAGGGGAGTTATCACCTCTCCCTTGATTGTGCCACCTTGGAAGAACTGAGAACTTATAGGTTCCCAGAGTATACCCTCCACTTGACAAAGGACTCAAAAGGCACATAACTGGCTGGAAAAATATCCCAAAAAAGGAAAAAAAAAATAATATAGAAGGTTACTTTCTTGGTAAACAGGTATTTTCCTCTATTCTTTCAGATGAGTAAGAACAATGCATACCATCAGAGGAAGAAATAAAAGTTAAGGCTTCTGCATCCAAAACCTCCAAAAAAATATGCAAAGGTCTCAGGTCATGGAAGAACTCAAAAAGGATTCTGAAAATCAAGTAAGAGAGGTGGAGGAAAAATTGGGAAGAGAAATGAGATCAATGAAAGAAAATCATTAAAAGCAAGTCAACAACCTGCTAAAAGAGACCCAAAAAATGATGAAGAAAATAACATCTTTAAAAATACACTAATTCAAATGGCAAAAGAGGTCCAAAAAGCCAATGAGGAGAAGAATGATTTTAAAAGGAGAATTATCCAAATGGAAAAGGATGTTCAAAAGTTCATTGAAGAAAATGGTTCTTTAAAAATTAGAATGGAGCAGATGGAAGCTAATGGCTTTATGAAAAACCAAGAAATTACAAAACAAAACCAAAAGAATTAAAAAATAGAAGACAATGTGAAATATCTCATTGGAAAAATAACTGACCTGGCAAATAGATCCAAGAAAGACAATTTTAAAATTATGAGACTATCTGAAAGCCAAGATCAATAAAAAAGCCTATACATCATCTTTCACGAAATTATCAAGGAAAACTGCCCTGATATTCTAGAACCAGAGGGTCAAATAAATATTTAAAGAATCCACCAATCACATCCTGAAAGAGATCCCAAAGGGAAAACTCCTAGGAATGCTGAAGCTAAATGCCAGAGTTTCCATATCAAGAAGGAAATATTGCAAGCTGCAAAAAAGAAACAATTAAAGTATTGTGGAAATACCATCTAAGACAAGATCTAGCAGCTTCTACATTAAGGGATTGAAGGGCTTGGAATATTATATTCCAGAAGTCAAAGGAACTAGGATTAAAACCAAGAATCACCTATACAGCAAAACTGAGTGTAATATTTCAGGGGAAAAATGATCATTCAATGAAATACAGGACTTTCAAACATTCTTGATGAAAAGACAAGAGCTGAACAGAAAATTTGCCTTTCATACACAACAATCAAGAGAAGCATGAAAAGGTGAACAGGAAAGAGAATTCATAAGGGACATACTAAAGTTGAATATTTTACATTCCTACATGGAAACATCATATTTGTAATCCTTGAGACTTTCCTCAGAATTAGGGTAATCGGAGGGATTACATACATATAGACAGAGGGCACTGGGTAAGTTCAATAGGAAGGGATGCTATCTAAAAAACATTAAGAGGTGAGAGAAAAAAATTGGGAAGAGAAAAGGAAAAATGAAAAGGGGAAAATTAATTCATAAAAGAGACAAGAAAAAGCTTTTTCAATGGAGGGGAAAGGGGAGGAGGTGAGAGGGAAAAAGTGAAGCTTACTCTCATCATATTTGGCTCAAGGAGGGAATAACATGCACACTAAATTTGATATGAAAATCTACCTTATACTACAGGAAAGTAAGAGAGAAGGGAAGAGGTGGGATGTGGAGAAGTGATGATAAAAGGGAGGGCAAATGGGATGAGAGAGCAATTAGATAGGAGTAGACACTTTTGAGGAAGGACAAAGTCAAAAGAGAGAATAGATTAAATGGGGTGGGAGAATAGGATGGAGGGAAATATAGTTAGTCTTTCACAACATGACTATGATGTAATTCTTTTGCATGACTACACATGTATGGCCTATATTGAATTGCTTGCCTTCTCAGTGGGAATAGGTGAGAGAAAGGGAGAGAAGTTGGAACTCAAAGTTTTAGGAACAAATGTTGAGAATTGTTTTTGCATGCAATTGGGAAATAAGAAATACAGATAATGGGATATAGAAATCTATCTTGCCCTAAAAGAAAAGAGAGAAGATGCAGATAAGGGAAGGAGGAGGTGTTATACAAGGAAGGGTAGATTGGGGGAATGGGTAATCAGAATGCATGGTGTCTTGGGGTTGAGAGAGGAGAGAGACGGGGAGAAAATTTGGAACTCAAAATCGTGCAGAAATGAATGTTGAAAACTAAAAATAAATAAATTAAATTTCACAAAAAGAAATTATGGAGTTTGGGCTTATTTTTGTAGGCAGATGAACCATTTAAAAAGTTTTTATTTTTGATCTGGGGAAGGGTGTTATTGCTGTGCTTCAAGAAAATCTTTTGTAGTCATATAAAGGATACTTTAGAATGGGGAGAGTCTAAAGGTTGGAGTGCTACAAAAAATCTACTGAAATAGTATTATTGCATTTATATAGAACTTAAAGTTTGCAAATCACTTAACAAATATTGTGCAACTTTAAAAAAAAGACTCCAGGTGAGAGAAGAGATAAATGATAGAACTAAAGGATTAGGGACATAAAAAAGTGACTATATTTGAGATGTACAGTTTGTAGATAAAATGGAGGAGACTTGGAGATTCATTTAATGCACTGAATCAAAGATGAGTCTAAGGTTGCTACCTGAAGTGATTAGGAAAATGGTGATGCTACTATTAAAAAGAGAAGAATGAAAGAGAAGTTAATTTGTGGGGGGAAAGATGAGGAATTCATTTTAAGATAGATTAGGTTGGAATGTTTGAGGGTCAAGAAAGTGGAGATGTCCCACAGGCAACTAGAAATATAGGATTGAAATAAGAAAGCAAAGTCAGGTTCAGGGATACACATTTTAGAGTCGCCAGTATGCAGCCTTCCAGGAAAGTGCTCTTCTGATCTTAGCCAGCTTAAAGATCACCTAGTACAGTCCTCTTGTTTTATAGATAAAGAATCTAAGTACATTGTTTTCAAAAACACATGGTTTTTCATTATTAAATACCATTAAATTTTTCCAGTTATATCCAAAGACAATTTTCAACATTAATTTCTTAAAAAAAAATTCAGTTCCAAATTTTTCTCTCTCCCTACCTTACCTCCCCCCTTCCTAAAATGATAAGCAATTTGATATAGGCTATAGAAAACATACGCTTTTCCTTGAAGTCTTAATTATTCCCTTCTGAACATGTATGTAATATATAGTTACATACACACATATGGAATAGTCAATAAGAAATTAGTTTAGATTTTCATATACAATTTGCTTCTATATTTCTATATATCTGTGATATCATTCATGTCAATATTTCTAATAATATGAATAACAACACACCTATACCTTCTATTTATCTGTAAGTTCTTACATAGGACATCATCTACAACAGAGGCAAGCACCTTTGGTTAGCACATAACTCCCTGGTTTACCCCTTAGCTGACTTTCATAATCAGAGGACAGTAGAACAGTTATCTCTTTGATCACATGAATCAAGAAACTGTTTAGAATCTTAACATATGCACAATAAATTTCTTGTTGGAGGAAAGCTTATAAGACCGTATTCTTCTACACAAGATTAATTTTTTTATAATAAACATAATGGAACCTTTCATTTTATACACGTTAGTCAAGTGTGAGACTGTAAAGTACCTGGCTATATTATTTCCTTCTTTATTTTTCATATTTTCATCAAGGATGCCCTTGATACTTTGTACATCATTCTCATAAAAACGTTAGAGATGAAAAAGTAGGCATATTAGTCAGAAGTTACTGAAGAACCCTCAATCACTTTTCTGTTATAAATCCCATCTCTCATTTTTCTAGTCATTCAATGACTTCCCCGTTTTTCAATATCTTGAAAATTAATCCTTCAGTGTAGGTAAATTTGGGTTGACTCCAGATCTCTTCCATATGTATTTAGTTTGATCCAGATGCTTCCTTTTCCCCACTGCCACCCCCACCACACTTCATTTTACTGTTTTCACTTCCTCTATCGAGCTGATAGACTGACTGAACAGAGACAGCTGATTCAGAGATGACTCCTACATCAATAACCAGTTACTTCCTGACTGTTAAGATATGATCAATTTAATTTACATGTGTGAGTGTGTTCATGTGGGTGTGTGTGATTTTGTTGAGTTCTTACAATATCCTTCTAGATGTTTTCTGAAAGAAAGAATTAATTATATGCAGATGGCATACACTGACTTTATTTGAGATATCCTATCAAGTTCTTAAATAAATAACCCTGTTTCATCATTCTCTGCAACATATGTTGGTACCTGAGCTTTGATTGTCTTCACGGTGGAACCTAGGTTCATCTTTGGGACTTCAAGTCAAGATGACTGAATTCCTCATGAAATGATATTTCTAATTACCCTTGTAAGGAATGAAATTAATTCTTCAATTTTGCCTTTCCAAAAGAATTGGTGAGCCATCCTTCCATTTAATTGAAAATTCTTCCTTTTGGTTTCATTTATAACAAGAATGTCAATATTTATATGGTTCAGTTACTCCAGTAATAAATCAAATCATTGCACTTATCTTTACAATTATTAATAGTTAAAACACTGTTTATAAATGGTAGAAAAGTGTATGTGGTTTTTTAGAAATTTCTGTTCTTGTTGCTACTCTACTAGTCTGCCATACTTTCTGTAAGTGTGGAAAGGGGGCTATGCAGAACTGAGAATCATGCTCTATTATTCTTCTTTTAATGGATTGCTACAGTGAAGGAATTCCTCATCAGAGGACAAGTTAATATGGAACCTTTGGTACTTAGCTAGACTTGGGTTTGGACAACAGACCATGCCAGTCACTGAAAATTTAGCAGAAGTTTACATCCTTTTAAACTGGTTTTTATATTGTTTATTTTGACATTCACTTTTTAAAATATTTTGAGTTTCAAATTTTCTCCATCTCTTTTATCCCTGCTCCACGCAATAAGAAGACAAACAATATGATAACAAGTATACATGTGAAGTCAAGCAAAACAAATTTTCACATTAGCCACGTTGTAAAACAATAAAAAAGCAAGAAGCATAAAGTGAAAAAAAGTATGTGTCAATACACACTTAGAGTTCATCATTTCTCTCTCTGGAGGTGTTTTCATCACAATATTTTCATCATGGGTCCTTTGGAATTTTCTTGAATCATTATCTTGGTTAAAGAAGCTAAGTATTATACATTTGATCATTTATTACAATGTTGCTGTTACTGAATAGATTTGTTCTCCTGGTTCTGCTCAGTTCCCTTTATATCAGTTCATATAAATCTTCCCCAGGATTTTGTGAAACCATCCTGCTCATCTTTTCTTATGTCACAAGAGTATTCCATCACATTCATATACAGCAATTTATTCAATCTATTTCCAAATGATGGGCATTCCTTCAATTTCCCATTCTTAGCCATCACAAAATGAGGTATTATAAATATTTTTGTATTTATGGGTACTTTCCATTTTTCTTTGATCTCTTTGAGATACAGACCTAGGAGTGGTGATTCTAGACCAAAAATATATGCAACTCTTTGCCCTTTGGACAAAGTTCCATGTTCTGCAGAATGATTAGGCTAGTTAGCAATGCTATAAACAGTGCATTGATGTCCCTATTTTTCCACATCCCCTTCAGAATTTATTGTTTTCCTTTTCTGTCATGTTAGTCAATCTGATAGGTCTAAAGTGCTATTCCAGTTGTTTTTAATTTGCATTTCTCTAATCAATAGTGATTGAAAGCATTTTATGGGGCTATTGATAGTTTTGATTGTTTTCTTAAAATTGATCATATCATTTGACCAATTTTGGTCAAATCTTTTGGACCAATCCTTTAATCAGTTGGGAATGACATTGGTTTTTTATAAATTTGGCTCCATTTCCTATATATTTGATAAATGAGGCTTTTGTCAGAGAAACTTTCAATATTTCCCTCCATTTTCCTGTTTTCCTTCTACTTCTGGTTGCATTAATTTTGTTTGTGCACAAATTTTTTAATTCCATGTAATTAAAATTATTCAATTTACTTTTTGTGACATTCTCTTTCTCTTATTTGATCATGAAATCTTTCCTTATCTATAAATCTGACAAGTCAAATTTTCCATGATCCCCTAATTTGCATACAATATCACCCTTTATGTCTAAATCATATATGTATTTTAACCTTATCTTTCTATGTGGTATGAGATGTTAGTCTATGCCTACTCTATTCCAAACTACTTTCCAATTTTTCCAGCAACTTTAATCAAATGATGAGTTCTTTTTCCAAAAACTGGTATCTTTGGGTTTGTCAAACACTAGAACACCATGGTCAATTATTGCAGTGTCTTGTTTACCTAAACTATCTCTCTGATACACTCTTCTATTACTTAGTCAGGACCAAATTGTTTTATGATTGCAACTTTATAATATAGTTTGAAATCTGATGCTGCTAAGCTGCTTTCCTTTACATTTTTTAATTGATTCACTTTTGACCTTTTGGTCTTCCAGTTAAATTGTGTTATTCTTGTTTCTAATTCCAAGAAATAATTCTATGGTAGTTTGATTTGAAAGGCATTGAACAAGTAAATTAATGAGCAATTATTGGGTTTTTTTCAATCATTCAGACCTGTCTTTTTTGTGTGAAAAGTGTTTTGTAATTTTATTTGTATAGACACTGGATTTATCTTGACAGGTAAACTCGGTATTTTAGGATATATGTGGGGGGGCAGATCCAAGATGGCGGAGTAGAAAGATGCACATACGCCAGCTCCGAACCCACTGCCCATAAAATATCTGTAAAAAAAAGAACTCCCAGGGAATTCTGGAGCAGCAGAAGCCACAGAACAATGGAGCAGATGAGATTTCTGCTCCAGAGAGCCTGAAAACCTCTCCCAAAAGGCCCCTCATGTCCCAGACCCAGAGCAGAGCCCAACCCTCCCTCAGCAGTGCGGCGCCAAAAGGAGCGGATCAGAGAAGGCTTCAGGGAAAGAATGTTCAGCAGCCGTGCGGGTCCCCCCACCCACAGGTGACAAGGGTCAGTGAGAGGGTCTCTTTGGCGGGTCGAGAGGGGAGTGGGGTGCCCCCATAACTCAGGCCCCCTTGGGAGGCAGCAGTGGAGGCGGGAGCAGACCAGAGCTCCCCAAGCAAGCAGGAGCCTGGATCCATTGTTGAAGGTCTCTGCATAAACCCCCTGAGGGAACTGAGCCCATGAGGCGGCCCTGCCCCACCTAAGCAGCTGAATGTGTTCTCACACTGAATAGCAGCCCTGTCCCCACCAAAAGCCCTGAGGCTGGGAAGCAGCATTTGAATCTCAGACCCCAAGCACTGGCTGGGAGGATACAGAGGTGAGGTGGGTGTGAAGAGAATATTCAGAAGTCAACTCACTGGCTGGGAAAATGCCCAGAAAAGGGAAAAGAAATAAGACTATAGAAGGTTACTTTCTTTGTGAACAGGCATTTCCTCCCTTCCTTTCTGATGAGGAGGAACAATGCTTACCATCAGGGAAAGACACAGAAGTCAAGGCTTCTGTATCCCAGCCAACTAAATGGGCTCAGGCCATAGAAGAGCTCAAAAAGGATTTTGAAAATAAAGTTAGAGAGGTGGAGGAAAAACTGGGAAGAGAAATGAGTGACATGCAAGCAAAGCATGAAAAGCAGGTCCACACCCTGCTAAAGGAGACCCCAAATAATGCTGAAGAAAATAACACCTTGAAAAATAGGCTAAATCAATTGGCAAAAGAGGTTCACAAAGCCAATGAGGAGAAGAATGCTTTCAAAAGCAGAATTAGCCAAATGGAAAAGGAGATTCAAAAGCTCACTGAAGAAAATAGTTCTTTCAAAATTAGAATGGAACAGATGGAGGCTAATAACTTTATGAGAAACCAAGAAATCACAAAACCAAAGCAAAACAATGAAAAAATGGAAGATAATGTGAAATATTGCATTGGAAAAACAACTGACCTGGAAAATAGATCCAAGAGAGACAATTTAAAAATTATGGGACTACCTGAAAGCCATGATCAAAAAAAGAGCCTAGACATCATCTTTCATGAAATTATCAAGGAAAATTGCCCTGAGATTCTAGAACCAGAGGGCAAAATAAATATTCAAGGAATTCACAGATCACCACCTGAAAGAGATCCAAAAAGAAAAATTCCTAGGAACATTGTGGCCAAATTCCAGAGTTCCCTGGTCAAGGAGAAAATATTGCAAGCAGCTAGAAAGAAACAATTCAAGTATTGTGGAAATGCAATCAGGATAACACAAGATCTAGCAGCTTCTACATTAAGGGATCAAAGGAAGTGGGATAGGATATTCCAGAAATCAAAGGAACTAGGACTAAAACCAAGAATCACCTACCCAGCAAAACTGAGTATAACACTTCAGGGGAAAAATTGGTCTTTCAGTGAAATAGAGAACTTTCAAACATTCTTGATGAAAAGACCAGAGCTGAAAAGAAAATTTGACTTTCAAACACAAGAATGAAGAGAAGCATGAAAAGGTAAATAGCAAAGAGAAGTCATAAGGGACTTTACAAAAGTTGAACTGTTTACATTCCTACATGGAAAGACAATATTTGTAACTCTTGAAACTATTCAGTATCTTGGTACTGGGTGGGATTACACACACACACATACATGCACACGCACATGCACACACACATAGAGACAGAGTGCACAGAGTGAATTGAAGAGGATGGGATCATATCTTTAAAAAATGAAATCAAGCAGTGAGAGAGAAATATATTGGGAGGAGAAAGGGAGAAATGGAATGGGGCAAATTATCTCTCATAAAAGAGGCGAGCAAAAGACCAATTAGTGGAGGGATAAAGAGGGGAGGTGAGAGAAAAACATGAAGTTTACTCTCATCACATTCCACTAAAGGAAGGAATAAAATACTCACTCATTTTGGTATGAAAACCTATCTTACAATAAAGGAAAATGGGGGATAAAGGGATAAGCTGGGTGGGGGGGAGGATGGAAGGAAGGGCATGGGGAGGAGGGAGCAATTTGAGGTCAACACTCATGGGAAGGGACAGGATCAAAAGAGAGAACAGAAGTAATGGGGGACAGGATAGGATGGAGGGAAATATAATTAGTTCTTACACAACACTACTATTATGGAAGTCATTTGAAAAACTACACAGATTTGGCCTATATTGAATTGCTTGCCTTCCAAAGGGAAGGGGTGGGGAGGGAGGGAGGGATGAAGAGAAGTTGGAACTCAAAGTTTTAGGAACAACTGTCTAGTACTGTTCTTGCCACTAGGAAATAAGAAATACATGTAAAGGGGTATAGGATGGAGACAAGGGCAGAGACAGATGATAGAAGAGAGGGCAGATTGGCAGATAGGGGCAATTAGAACACTCGGTGTTTTGGGGTGTGGGGAGGGGACAAAAGGGGAGAAAATTTGGAACCCAAAATTTTGTGAAAATGAATGTTAAAAGTTAAATACATAAATAAATTAATTTAAAAAAAAGAAGATAAGCATTCTCTTTCTCTCTCTCTCTCTCTCTCTCTCTCTCTCTCTCTCTCTCTCTCTCTCTCTCTCTCTCTCTCTCTCTCTCTCTCTCTCACCTTACAGTCATAGGACTTCAACTACCCCAAATGGAAGGGATTTTGGAATCACAGAGCATAGAATACCTAAGTTGGAATAAACTTTAGAAATAATCTGATTTAACTCTTCTCTTTATGTTCCACCTATTTTTACAAATGACGAACTCAGAGAAAGAAAGTAACTTGCCCAAGGTCACAGTCTTACTTTTCTCTCACTTTGCCAACTTCTCTTTAGGTTGTCATGGAGCTATGTAGACAACTCAGTAATTTCACAATTCTGTACATTATAAGTTAGTGGATTTCCACTTGGGAAAGTAGAGATGAGGCAATTTTTCTGTAATAGTCCTATTTTTATTATGTGAGAAGATGAAGGAGAAAAATATGAGGAAGACAGCCATTCAACTGCTGATATTTAAAAGACACTAAAAATTTTATGAATAAAACAACAACAACAAAAAGGATATATGTGGTTGTTTTGAATGAAATTTCTCTTTGTATCTCTCCCTGCTCAATTTTGTTGGTAATATACAGAAATATTGATTACCTATGACTATTCATATCTAGTGTATAGAAATATTGATTATGTATGCAGGATACTTTATATCCTGCATTTAGCTAAATTTCTTCATTGTTTCAACTAGTATATTCATTGATTTTTCTAGAGTTCTCAAATTATACCATCATATCTGCCAAAAATAAGAGTTTTGTGTCTTTATTGCATATTTTTATTTCTCCAGTTTCTCTTTTCTTGTCTTATTTCTATATCCAGTATTTCTAATACAATATTTAACAATGTATTTTAATATGTTGTGGAAATGCTTGTTTTGTTCCATAAATTAAAAAGAAAATAAAAGATAAAAGGAATAATTATAAAAAAGAAGGGTGATAATGGACACCCTTGCATCACAGAGGGAGGGCTTTTAACCTATAATCATTACACATAGGCTTTGCTATTTGTCTAATATATATACTACTGATTATGTTAAAAAAGACTCCATCCTATACCTTCTAGTGTTTTTAACAGGAATGAGTGTTTTATTTTGTCAAAAGCTTTTTCTGCATCCATTGAGATAATTAAATGTTTTTTGTTCTTTTTGCTATTGATATGGTTGATTACGGTGACAGTTTTCCCAACACTGAACTAGTCTTTCATTCCATCTAGTCATACTATAAGATTGTTGTGATATATTGCTACAATATACTTGCTAGAATATTATTTAAATTTTTTCCATCAATATTCATGAAGGAAATTGGTCTGTAGTTTTGTTGCTCTGTTTTTGCTCTCACTGCTTTAGATATCAAAACCATATTTGTGTCAGAAAAAGAATTTGGTTGAACTTATTTACATACATTTTCAAATACTTTATATAGTATTGGGATTTATTACTGCTTAAATATTAGATAGAAATCCATTGGAAATCCATCTGGACCTCAGAATTTTTCTTAGGAAGCTCATTTATAACTTGTTTGATTTCTTTTTCTAAGTTAGAGCTTTTTAAGTATTTAATTTCCTCTTCTGTAACTTGGGCAATTTATGGGTTTTTTTAATAAATATTCACTCATTTCACTTAGATAGTAAGTTTTATTGGCATATAATTAGGCAAAATAACTCCCAATAACTGCTTTAATTTATCTTTCCCAGTGGTGCATTTATCCTTTACATTTTTGACATGAGTAATTTGTCTTTCTTCTTTAAAAAATCAAAGTAACCAATGCTTTAATCTATATTATTAATTTCTTCATAAAATCAACTTCTGACTTCAATTATTAGTTCAATTTCTTTTTACATTCAATTTTATTAATCTCTCCTTTGATTTTCAGGATTTGAAATTTGTCATTTAATTAGGAATTTAAAAATTTTGGGTGTTGTTGCATGCCCAGTTCATTGATCTGCTTTTACACACACACACACACACACACACACACACACACACACGCAATTTTATACATACATGCATACATGCATACATGCATATATACATTATACACTTACATACATATGTCTGTATAATATTCCCATAAGTAATGCTTTGGCTGTATCCCACAAATCTTCGTATATGGCTTTATGGTAGTTATTCTTTGTAATGTAATGATTGATTTTTCCTATGTTTTTTTCTTTGACCCAATCATTCTTTAGCTTTAGATTAATTATTTTCCAATTAATTTTTAATCTCTATTCCCAAAGCCTTTTACTGAGTGTAACTTTTGTTGCATTATGGTCTCAAAAGAGTATATTTAATATTTGCTTTCATACATCTCTTCATGAAATTTTTATACCCTAACACATGGAAAATTTTTCTGAAGATATTATGTATAATTGAGAAAAAGATATACTTACTATTCTCATTCAATTGTCTCCAAAGAACTATAATATTTAACTTTTCTAAAATTCTACTCATATCTTTAACTTCTTTATTTTTTGGTTTGATTAATTTTGTTCTGAGAGGAGAAAGTTTGAAGACCCCACTTGTGTAGTTTTACTGTCTACTTCTTGTTTAACTCATTTAAGTTTTCCTTTAGTAATTTGGCTGCTATTCTATTTAGTACATACATATATGTTAAGTACTGATTCTATTTAATTGTCTATAATGCTTTTTAAGAAGATAGTTTCCCTGCCTGTCTCTTTCAATTAGATCTATTTTTACTTCCATTTCTCTGAGATCTTGATTGTTACCCCTGCCTTTTTTTTCACTTCAGCTGAAATTTAATAGATTTGGCTATTGCTTTTTACTTTAACTCTGTCAGTTTCTCTCTGTTTCAAGTGTGTTTCTTGTAACAACTTATTGTTAGAATCTAGTTTCTAATGCATTCTGTTATCTGTTCCATTCATGGGTGAATTCATCATATTCACCTTCATAGTTTTGATTACTAACTGCATTTTCCTTCATGCTATTTTCTTCTCTTTATCCTTTTCTCCTTTAGAACTTACATTCTGATATAATATCTTTTAGGTAATTTCTGCACCAAGATGAGATGCATGAGTGGGACATTTGGGGTGGCTGCAATTTATGTATTTAGAAATTGGTAATCCTTATGTATATATGGTAAACCTCAAATAGCCAAAATTGTTACAGATAGATAGTAGATAGATAGATAGATAGATAGATAGATAGATAGATAGATAGATATACATATATATATATATATATATATATATATATATATATATATATATATATATATATATATTATCATTTATTAGTCTTGGTCTCACCAACAATATGGTAATTTCTCCTCAATGAAAGTTCATTAATGACCTCTAACATCCCTTCCAGATCTTAATCTAAGATCCTGTGAGTCTACAATCTTGAAAGATATGAATTATTTTTTCTATCCTCTGACAACTAGACTCATGTTAAGAATATCATAAGGTCTCAATAAATACTTATTTAATGTTAATTGAGTGGAACTCCTTATTTTCCAAACATTCTGAATAAATAATTTATCAAACTCTGCATATATTTAATTTTTTTACTTCAATTAGTATATCCCTTGATATAATTTATGCATATGTTAAATAAGGACTTAATGCTGAATTGATTTCTCATTTAAAGTCCCTTTTAAAAATCCCATAAATGAATGGTGACAACAGAATCAGGAAGAAAACAATGGTATCTATAGTTCGAATTAGGACTGTGACTAAAATATAGGAATGGGAGTCTCCTAGACAGGATAAAGAATAACATACAAAGATGAGCAAAACTCTATATCCCTGATATCTTGAAAATCTAAAAAGGAATTTAAACTGAAAAGGCAGGGAGAAAGAGAAAACTGCCTATGTAGATGAACTAAATTTAATAAGGTAAAAAGTCACTGCAACATAGAAAGAATTACAGCAGTTGAGATACCCAGAAGTCTGTGGGAGACAACTCAAACACCTTTCAAGAAATATGTTTTACAAGGGGCTGGGGTAGCCAAAGAAATGCACTTCAGGTAATCCAAGAGGGAAAATTAACCGAAGAGGCATCACCAAGTCTGGGTAACATGAGATCCTTGGATCAACATGGGTTTGGAAAGGCAAACCTTACTAGAAGGAAGAGGATAGGTAAAGGGGAAGCAAGTATGTATTGCATATTACGAAGATATGTAATGAAATCTAGGAACCAAAATGAGAGGGTTAAATTGAAGTGACTATGGTGGGGGGAGGGTGGATTAATAGAGAGACAGAATCTGTCATCAGAATATACTACATCTAACTGACTTGGAGCAGGAAAGCTGAAAAAGAGGTATATGAGTTCAGAAAATAATTCACTAGCATGAGACAAAGATATTCTGTAATAGCGATGTGGGTTTTCAATGATCTAGATATCTTCAGGAGCCCTTTCACCGCCAAAAGCATAGTGACCAATACTTTTGTGATTTAGTTCTAATGATAATTTTGTCCTTTAAAGTATGGAGGAATTCACAACCAGAAATTTTATCCCTAATATTATTTTTTTCCCACAAGAAGGAACTGGTTCATAAGATGGAAATGGTGGGAACTTTGTGGAGAAGTTACCATTCCTTCCTCAACTGTGTGATAAAAAAGAGGCAAGCTGGATAATTTAATATGGGTAAATAGGAGCCCATGAACTAAAATTCTTCTGGGGGAACAGAGGAATAGAAAATTCTCAAGAACAAAATTCTTAAATGCAAAGAGAGTAATTCTAATGAGGAAAAAAGGAGAGTATGATGAAAAGGATGAATAGAAGCCAAGCAAATTTCATTTTGATAAAAATAAATATAAAAAATGAAAGAAACAAGCTCAAGAAATAAGATAAATGTAAAATTGTGTCAAAAAGTTCTGTAAGAATAGTGTCACAAGTGTTAAATATCATAAGGAATTGAGGATGGTAAGGCAAAATAAGGACAGTAAAAAGAGTGGAGGTTTTAAACTCTACCAGAGGTAGGAGTATGTAATTCCCAGTTTTAAAGTAGAAGGGGATAGATTCATTACTAAGCTGGATTTTCTAAAAGAAAATTGTTACTTAAAGTTGTTGGTTAATTTCTATATTTCAGTTATATTATGGGTTAAAAATAATCATAATGTCGGAGAATAACAAGCAGTGGAAAAGGTCTTAAAGACCACTTAGTCCAATCTATTTTTAAAGAATAAATTTTTGCACTAAATTTTGTCCTGGTTTGGCCACATGAAACATTATTTCATTGAGAAATGCACTCCTAATTCTAAACAGCGTACTTGCAAACAAACATTTGGAATATAACTCTTAAGTAAATTAAACGTCCTCTTGTTCAGTAAAACTTGGTCCTTGGAAAAACAAAATTTTTGAAAAAGGAAAAGAAGCACAATTTTGCAAAGCAGGTAGTAAACTTAGGGGATTCTTGGCTCCTAGTGTTGGCAAAGTCTGAAAATACATATAGCTTCCAAATATGTTTAGATAAGTTTCTGGCTTCATCACAGGTTGTTAAGGGAAACTGGGATTGGGGTGAGGGAGGTAGGGATTTTAAAAAATTTCTTTGAGGTTTACATCAGGAAGTTCAACCACAACCTACTGTGTCAGATCCTTCTGCATTCTGCCAGAGACAGATTAATAGATGGCTCAAATTTGAGATCTGACCCAGAAAGGCAAAGTTTACATTTGTCTAATCTCTTTTCTGGTTTTGTGATAATCTGAAATGCATTTGCTTTGGAGTGAGAGATTTCTTTAGAGTGAGATATTTTAGTCCTTTCAACAGTAATTAGGATTGGGAGATTAAGGATACAACACATATACAGACTACACACACACAGAGTGTGTGTTGTATCTTTAAATATGTGTGTATGCATATGTATATATGTATGCATGTGTTTTATGTACATATATATATTTGTGTATACAAAGGTTGTACATATATGTATACATATATATGTATACATAAACATGTATACATACATGTGAGAATGAAGGACTAAGTCAATGAAAAGTAAATGATACACTGAGAGAGAACTGCATTTGGAATCAGAGAATTTGGCTTAGAATCCAAGTTTTACTACTTGGTACATGATTTGGACTTGGGTAAATTACTTCATTTCTTGGGGCCTCAATTTTCTCATCTAACAATTGAAGAGTTTGGGTTAGATAAACTCTAAAGTCGTTTTTGGAGTCTAATCCATGAAAACCATGAAGGATGATCAGGTGTAATAAGATGAAAACTGAACTTCAAAAAAATAATTCTGGTTCTCTGAAAGACTTAGTTCTTTTAGGGGGGAAATACCTAATTTGATTCATTGGATCATAGATTTTCATCCAGAAAATATCTTAAAGTTTCTGGTCCAACCCCTTTGTCTTCAACATGAGGCCAGACTTACCTAATGTCATATAGATAGCAAGTGATAGAGTTAAGATACACCTCCCCTTCTTCTGACTCCAAGTCCAGAATTCTTTCTAATGTCAAATTCAAATTTGGCTATCATGTTGGACCAAGTATTGAGGATTTCGTTTTTTGACAGATATGAAGAGTGTCATGCCCCATTCTTGACCCATGGGAATGCTTAAAAGCATAAAGTTTCTGAGCTGGGAAAATTTGTATAGACAAAGAAAATTTTAATCAGATATTTGCAACTGGAGAGAAATCCCTATCCAGCTCTTGAGAAATGTAAGGCTATTCCAAAGCCAAAAAATAGCAGATCTGGAAGAACTAATAAAAAAGATACAGGATCAGAGAATGAAAGAAGTTGGCATATGGACTCCCAGTGGCATTTTTTCTTTCCTTTTGCCTTTTCTTTGGGTCTGATCCCAGCAAATTCCCCCTGCCAGATAAAGCAGTGTAGTAGAGAAAGCAGCATTTCAGTTACTGAAAAAATGTTCTTCCCCGAAGCCAAAACTGTGACTGAAATGCCAAGAATTTTATGCCCAAAGAGGGCCTGACTGAAAGCCAAGCATGTGCTAGGTTGACTTGGTGGTACAGGGGGAAAGGGTAGAAAAAAAATCACACTAAACAAGATTTAAAAAAACACATACCTACACAGCAACATTTTCCATTGTAAGCACAATGGTAAGTACTCAGGAGAATCCTTCAGAAAATGAAAGCTCTTGGATTTCTAACAAAAAGAGGAATGTATTGCAATTGACAATTCCCCTCAGACTCCAAACTGTCCTGGGTTTCCTTGCCTATAGCAGCTGTCCCATTGTCACAAAAAATCTCAGTGACTTAAAAATGTGAACCATAGATATGTTTTTCAAGATTTCAAGAACATCTCTGCTTTCTTCAGCCTGGAATGTTTTCACACCTAGCTCCTAATTAACGTGGATAGTGGACCAAAAACTGAGAGTAGGAGTGACCTAAATCTGTAACTGGACCACTGGCAACTCAGGTCTAGCAACAGTCCAGGATGTCTAGTTTAGATCTGATGATAATCTAAGCCATGTTTTTAATTCATTCTAAGAGAAAGAGGGAGCAAAGCATTTTTAAAAGCAATGATTTTACTTCATTCCAATAAAAGAAGAGCAAAGGGTACCTTGGAATGAAGAATAGAGACCTGTCCTTACAGTCCAAAGGACCTGAGTTCAAGTGCTCCCTCCAACAAATAGTGGTTGTATGACCCTTGGCAGGTCCCTCCAACTTTCAGTGACTCGGGCAATTATCTAAGAGAATTAACGATAGAACAACTGTCTATCTGTATTGGTAGAGAAACGATAAAATTATAGGATAGGACCAAAACCATCCAACAAATGCAACAGAGGAGCACATGCCAAGTAGTATTTTCAGGAAGAAGGAAGAGTAGTAAAGGGATGTCTCATTATTGAGGAGAGAAAGTTTAGAAATCCCTAAATCTCAAGTATGTTACTGGATTCAGTCTTTTAGATAGGTGCTTACAAACAATGAAATGAACAGAAGTAGAGGGAAGGAGGAAAGCAATGGATCCACAAAAGCTTCAATAAAAGGGACTAAAATCTGGGCTTTGGGTCCCTTTGAGGTATGTCAGTTCCCCTGAAAATCCAGCTCCTCTTTGGAAGTGACCCTGGGGATCTGGTGTGGTCCCCACCTTTATCATAGTAAACTTCAAAGTATGATGTCTCAACTTATTCTCCTCTCTAAGAAAGTTTGTTTTCATAAGTTCAGAGATTCTATGACATGCTACAACTCTAATTTCCTCTACTTCTGTTGTGGGGGATCACCCAATTCTGCCAACCAGTTTCTTCTTTTCATTGTCTTTACACTCTAGAACAATTTTTTCTAGGATTTATTTGAAAGGGAAAATAGAATATACAAATGCAGAAATTATAAACTATAGAAAGGTTATTAGAAGTATACATGAAATAGATCTACTTAATAACTAAGTCATATTTATCTTTTAAACTATTCTATCTAGCTATCATTCCCTAGGTATGTCTTACCATAAAAGACTAAAAACTGGAGGGTCTTCAATAGCCATTTAATCTCAATGTCTCATTTTACAGATGAGGAAGCTGAGGTTCAGAAAACTTAAATGACTTGCCCAAGATAACACTATTGAACCAAGTGTTGAATCCAATACTCTTTACTCCAAATGTTATGTTTTTTCTACCATACTCTTATGCTACTTGAACTGTCTTCTTGAAATTATTTTGTATTGATTTGTATTTATTTAATTGTATGCATATTGTATCCTCTAATGAGAGTAGAAGGTCTTTGAGAGCAGGAACTGCTTCCCTTTTGGCTTTGTATCTCCAACTCCTAGGACATAATTCTTTCTCAACCTAGAGGAAGAGTTCTTAACCTTCTTAACCTAAAGTCGTTGAGCTTGTTTTAAGTATTTTTGATAACTGTACTTGAGTATAATCAGTTTCCTTTGCAATTCTATTTTATTTTATATATTTTAAAATATTATACTGAAAGGGGATCCATAGGCTTCATCAGATTGCCAAAGAAATCCATGACAGGCACAGAAACATTAGGAATCTCTGATTTTGATCCTCCTTAGATTACAGGCCTTAAAAGAGAATGGTATCTTACACATCAGAACACCTCTTGATCAGTCTTGGCATTTGCCCACTAAGGTTTGCACCTTCCACAATCCCAGACTCAGTTTCGGCCAGTCAAGGGGTCTCCTAATTGGTTGGTGTGACCTTGAAGCTTCAGCTTTCTCTTCTGATGTCAAATAGGTTGTCTTCCTACTCCAAACATGGAAGAACAAGGAAATGCAAACAGTTCTGACAATATTTCCATCACCTCAGGAGTTAGAAAAAAATCAAACTGACATAATGGATCATTCTGAAATATACATTCCTTTACTTATGGACACAAATTGAATTAATCATCTGTCGCTTGGGTAATTAAAAGTGTGGTACTTATTTACCCCCTTATTTTTGGTTATATTGGAGTTATTTGGAGACATTATTGAGTCTAACAGTGGAAAGCATCTGAACCGGAACTGAGAAGACAGGTCTCCTTCTCAGGGGTTATAGTCAAAGATGTCAGCACTCTGATAAAGTGTTCTTACATACAAAGGCTCATCTTGAGTCTTAGAATGACATAATATCAGTGTCTCGGGGATCAGTGCTCCTCCTTCACCTTTTTTTAAAAAAATATGCTTGTTACTATTTGGGTAACATAATTGATATCTGCCTAAAAGTACAGTAACATAGACAATAGATTAATCCATGACCTTGTAAACATTTATTTCATATAACAGTGATAATATATTTGTGCAATATGGGAAGAAATGAATTTAGAATTCCATTCATTCTCAGGTACCATGAGATTTGCAATATAGAATTAGAAGGAATGGGGGAGAAAGGAATGATCATAAGGGAGTTCAGGTTTTACACTTGAGAAAGTTCTCAAGAAGGCCAAAGAGTGAATTGTAGAAAGAATGACTGATTCACGTCTGTTTCAGTAGTTATTTAATCTCAATGTCTCATTTTACAGATGAGCAAATTTAGTGGGTGATGTCTGTCTCTGGGGTGATGGGTTTGCACAAAATCATAAACATTAGGGTATCATTGGAAAGAGAAGTAGATTAAGAATTTGAAGGATCTGGGTTCACATTCTGGCACTAGTACTTCCTAGCTCTATGACCTTGGACAAGACTGTTAAATTCTCTGGGTCCAAGTTTCTTTGGCTGTAAAATAAGAGTTCAGCTCTAAATTTGCAGTATGCTTTTCCAGTAGCATGTATTTCCAAATGCAAATGAGAGTGGCTGAGGCTAGGCTGCGGAAAGCTGGGCTCAAGAGTACACTTGGCCCTCTCTAAACCTGAACTCATTCCCTCTTGGATCTCCTCACTATTCCTCTTGCTAAGTCTGGTTGCCTCTCTGCCCTGATGCTCAAATGCTGACAATGTAGGGCATCCTCTCATGTATGAAAGGAGGCGTCAGCCAATTTGACACAGGCTGTGAACACCCTTTGCCAAATTGACATAGATTATCTTGCCAGATTGACAAGCCTTCAAGATTACATGGAACAATATTCTCTCCATCTGAGCTTTTGCCTAACAGCACCACTCACAACGCCAATCAGTCACAACAGAGAAACAGCAGCTGTTGGAATATTGAGGCATATAACTGGGCAATGCCCCAAATCAATGCATTGGAAGATGCTCTGATAAAGGTCAGGTGAGAACTTAACAATGTTTGAGAAGATGAGTAAGATTCTATACTTTCTTTACTGATGACAACGGGAAAGAATGAGATCAGGTGTGCCAATCAATCAATCAATCAGATTCAGATCGATTTATTTGTTAAGTGCCTACTATGTGTCAAGTGCAAAGGACATAAATGGAAAAGCAAGAGAATTTCTGTTGTTGAGGAGCTTACATTCTATCAGGGAGATGCCAGGACACAGATATACACATATATATATGTATTATATATGTATGTATATGGATATATATGTATGTATATACATTTTTTGTTTTGTATATATATGTGTGTGTATATATATATGTGTGTTTATATATGTATATACATCCACATATATACACACACAAACATACATACATACATACATACATACATACATATGAATACAAAGTGTTTTTAAGGCATAAGGCACAAACAACTGGGGGACACGTGAAATGAGACTTTTAAGAGCCTAGAGACCTAAAGTGAATACTGACAATCAGAAACGTTAAAGTCCACTGGCTTTCTATGCTCCTCACTACTTCGTATTCTTAGGGTATTTTATAAAACGAGAGAACTTCCAGACAATTTGGCCTAATAATGGGGTGGGATTCTGGGATGCCTCAAAATAAAATATTGAAATTCATCTTCACCAGAATCCAATTCAACAGCAAAGAAAAACTGCTAAATACCTGCTATATGCAAGGCTACTTGCTGGCCATGCCTACATGAATAAACAGAGAGTTTCTCTAATGAATCTCACAATCTAGTTGGAGTAGGGAGGAGATAACAAAACATAAAGATGAAATGCATAGGAGAGATCAAAGAGAGTGACTCAAGAGAGTTCAAGGATGGACAATGTACTGGGTAGAATCAGGCAAAGCTTAAAGAACAAGGTGAAACAAGAGGGAAATGATGATTCTAGGCATGAGGGGTGACATTCCCAAAGGTACAGGAATAAAATAACATCCAATATCACTTGACCTGACTGGAGTTCTTGATTCCCTCCTGTAATGCTAATAAGATTAAAGATATTCCCCACTCATTGATAGGCCTGCTCATTAAGGGGAGCTTTGATTAAGGGAGATTTGTAGGAAGCCCTATACCTTTTGTTAATGAGGCCCTAGTTCTCAAGGGTTGTGATGCCCTCTGGCTCTGAAAAGTGTATGTATACTCTGAGGTGAGGTTTTGTTTTGGGTCTTACTCATTGAAAGTGTTTGTTTGGCCAGGCAACGCTCTGGGTAGCTGCTAAGGAGCTCCCTGGCTTTGAAAACCCAGATGCTGGTGCTTCTCTCTCTGGTAACTATGTATATATGATCAGACAGTTATCTGTCTGTTGATCTGTGATGTATGTATTACTTATGGTAAAGCAGTTGGAAGCC
The DNA here is from genome assembly GCF_028372415.1 of Notamacropus eugenii. NCBI lineage: Eukaryota > Metazoa > Chordata > Mammalia > Diprotodontia > Macropodidae > Notamacropus > Notamacropus eugenii. Next base: position 202,602,295 of record NC_092877.1, on the reverse strand, counting down.
CTGTCTGTTGATCTTTATTTCCTCTGTATTTTCTCTGAAGTTTATGGTGCTGACTTTTTCCCCTGAACTAAGTGAATGATATATGTGGTTGATTAAAGGGATTATTGATGCCTCAAAAGTTGCCTTTCCTTTTAGAAAGATAGCAGGCTCCCCAGTATATGTCAAGTGCTTACTTTTACACGTCCAAAGCCTTATATTTCAGAATACTGAACAAGAAACCCATTATCTTACTCTAAATTCAATTGTAAAATACTTTTTGTAAATTTCAGAAATGGAACTTGAAAACTTCCAGAACAGATTTGGAGGTGAGATGGTAGAATGACACTGTAGAAGCTCATGGTGGCAGAACTCCATTTCTAAGCTAGAGCCATTTGTCATTCAATATTTATGGACAGAAGAAACCCAAGGGTCAAGTCTGAAATCCATTCTATAGAACATGAATCTTCCCCTCTGATAGCAGTCACCTGATTAGGTTATTCTTGAGCATCTTTATCTTCTCTTTATGCAGTTCAGGGAGACATGCTTTGCCACAAATCACCTGTAATCACAGGCAAGGAGTTGGCTCAACTATGCATTTAAATGCACACATTCATTTTGCCATTATTTGACAAGTACAGAAACTAAAAGTCATTTATTCTTTTGACACACATCATGATGATGGAGTTTCATTTAAGGCAGCATCAGACCTAAGAAAGATTGTGAAGGAAGGAAATTTGTCTTCTAGAGCCTTCAATTTCCCCTTTTCTGTATTTTCCCTAATTTTGGCTCTTTCTTGTTTCCCTCAGGTAACCAACACTTTCCTACTAGTTTCTTTTTCCTTTCTCCTCCCAAACGGGGAAAGATTTTAAACTTGTAACAGTATTTAAACAGTGTAAAGGGACAAGGTGATCTAGTTTTGTCTGACCCCGTATATGAAAAAGCACTTTGGGACAAAAGAGATGACAATGTCCCTGAATGCTACTTTCCATGTGGTAGCTCAGCATTGAAATGATTTTTTTTATTAAAGGAGCCATCCCTTGAGTAACTACTTAAAAAAAACCTATTCATTAAATAGGTGTATCTCATTCAAAGTGGGAGTCTAATAAGATCTTAGCCTAAAATGACCAAGGTCTCCTATTGCATCCTGGGTCATCTCCAGTCATCCTGATGAATATCTGGCCACTGGAAATGGATGGTTCTGGAGGAGAAAGTGATGTTGATGACCTTGCACAGCTGTCCTTGACTCAAATCAAAGTGAACTGCAAGTCATGTCATCATTTGTCTGATGGCATGGTCCTCTTTGAGAACAAAGGACAAGCACAATCTGGGAAATACTCATCACTCTTTTCCCAACTTTGCTCTAGCTCCCATGAATAGCCTTGGTTCCCCAAGCAAGCTTGCTACTGGGTCACTATCTACTTTTTCCACTTAGTACTTCTTTTCCTGAGTATATGATGGAACATTTTTCTCAAAATGGATTTGTCCAGGTTTGGAGGTGACCTTGTGAGTTCAAGATGTTCTAGGTCCATCAGGTAAAGCTTACTAGTGATAAGGAATATTTTTCATCAGATAAATCAACCATCAGCAGAGATGGATCGATAGCTGTTTGGGCAGTGCAGATCTAAGGTGAAATATAGGCCTGTTCAGTGGGCCCACAAACTGCTACATATTTAGATGCTTTAAGTATCAACCTCCCAGTTTATCATTGCTACTTGTTTAGTTTGCTTAGGAGTTGTCAATGCACGCTGTGTGGTTTTTGTCTGTGTATTTTTTTTTCATCTTTTAGCCTTATCTTCAATTTGTAGGAAATGAATACATGTCCCATGCCTGATTCTTATTATACACTTGACTACCTTTCCACTCTCCTTGTTGGGGAAAGCTAGACATGAACCCAAAACCAAGTTCTTTTCTTATTTTATTTTTTCAGGTTTGGGATAGTCTTTATTTCATCCACTATATTTTAAAAATTCATTGAATTTCAAGTTAAATTAATTTTTTTTTTCTGAAGCACCAGGGTGAGGGATGTCATAGCCAAAGATTGTGAGAAAAAGTAGCCTAAACTCTCTCACTGAAGGTCAAACTCCACCCCCTTCCGGCAAACTAAACATTATATGTCTGTATATGTGGATCTGAGTAAAGGTGAGATACTTAGTGAAGAGGGTCCCAGTGTCCCACCCACCGAACTTCCAGGACCAGAAATTCTTAATAATAGAAACTCACATATATGGAGGTATAAAAACTTATAAAGCTTGCTGAACTTCATCTTCAAGGGGTATTTGCATCAGAGATGGGAGAGCATTTTCTTCTGATTGGAATTTTAGGCAAGAGTAGGAGAGGAACAGAGGACCTTTCTGATGCTCCTAATTTCATCCTATAGACTGGCTCAGACTCCTCAGAAAGCCATCACAGATTAGAATTGTAATTAATAAAATTCCTCTTCTGCACTAAGGACTTCCATTTCTAGGGTTAATTACCCATTTCTCATTAATCAAAACATGCGTCTCTAAGTGATAGAATAAGAAAAGGGGGCCACTTTGCCCCTACCAGAAGGGCCTGCAGTCCTTCCAAAACTCTTGAATATATGTAGCTACCTCCACCACCTTTATGAAAATGATCTCGTTTTCTCTGATTATTACAAATTATATGCTTGCAAAATAGCATTGAGCAGCAGAAAGAAGGAAATAAATGAAAAATAGAAGTCAGTTTAATAGCAACAGAAGTGACTATGTTGTGATGGCTAATGAATGTGTGAATTTTAATCCTGTTTGGATTGCTAAATCACTATAAGATCCTGAATCAGCCACTAAACTTCTTTAGGATTCAGCTTCCACATTTGGAAAAAAAAGGAAAATTGTGAGAGTTTCTAGACTTCATAAGAGTGTAACAACCAAGTTGAGCAAAGTTTCATCTACTGTCAATCAAAAAATAAATAATAGCCCCTACCTTTCAGGAGTTTTTGTCTTCTCAAGGGAAACAACTGCATATGTCTTTCCAATATGTATACAGAAATAAATACACCATGTTTGTTGGGAGAAAACATATCTCATCAGTCAAGGAGGTGATCCTCTTTGTCCTCTGTAATATCCCTTGCCTCTATATGTTGTTTTCTTCTTTCAAACCCACCATCCCCAATTCTTTAAAATATCCTTCTTGAATATGGTGATTGTAGAAATAGGAAGGGAAATAATAATCCAAGATATAACAACTTTAATGATAGTAATAATATTTAAAGTTTAAAAAAAATTCTTGAGAGTAGATGATACCATCCATGGAAATACTTGAAATAATATGTAAATCATATGCAAATAAACTTATTGCTATCCTAATTTCTGCACCTGGATGTATCTCTAGGGAAAATCCTAGTAGAGACTTAAAGGGCTTTTTTTCCATCATCCTGTTGATAAGTGAACTATTAATCAAAAGTACCTTGGTCATAGAAACAATGTAGAAAATAAAAACTCCCAACTAAAGAACTAACCTATGGTACACTATGTTTTACAAGGAGAATTACTTCTGCAGGACTTTGATGACACTCTCTCATCCTAGCCTCACAATACTCCTAAGAGATGGGTGTTAGGTCTCATCACCTTCATTTCACAGATGAGGAAACTTAAGCAGAGACTGATTGAGGCAATGTCTTCATGGCTTTGTACACTGAGGACTGATTCAATGAAATAGAAAACTGCTTGATTCAGTTGACTGAATCTGTCAATTTAACCATGACAGTCCCTGTGGAAGCTCTGTATAAAGTCAACTGGAGCTATGTCTCCTACTTGTTAAGGACATAGACAGGACTAGAGACTCACTCTCCTATCTCTCCATCTACTGCTCAATTCAATGGACATCATATGGCATATTAATATACATTCAAAGCACAGGGGATTGAAATTTCTATAAGGTCATAAATGCTTCATGAAAAATTGAGATTTTAAAACCTAATATTAAATCTATTTATAGGAAAGTAGGACTCTTTGGATCTTCAAATTGGAGTAGAAACTATCCATAATATTTATTCCATTTTTCCTCCTATTTCTCTATTAGAACTCACTTTTTGGTTACGCAAATGAGCTTATTTTCCCTTGTGGAATGACTGTTACAAGGATTTCTTTGTATCTGCTTCAATAAATGAACCCCACAAATGCAGTCCAAGCAAGCTGCACATTCTATATATGCAGTGTTCTAATGAAAAAAAAATTGTCATCATTGTTTTTCAGGGCATTATAGAAAGATTTCCTTTAGAGGATGTTTTGTCAACAACATTTTTTCCCATAGAAAGAGAATAATTTCATCAAGAACCAGTTTATTCAGGAAATCAACACCTCTATTAATATTTGTGTTCTAATCCTTAATAAGTTTACCTAGAGCTATTTGTATATAATAATGAAGTATACCATATGGAAAGCGGTATCCAGAAGGGAGCCCAATAGAAATAACTCCTTGCACATTAAAATAAGATTCACAGCTCACAGATGATCATTAGCTCTTTCAAGTTATGTTGAAATAACTTTGAAAAGCATTATCTCCCTCTGGCCTTTTTACTTGCATGATGCACAAATAGTCTTTAAAAGCAAAATAAAACCCTAGGAAATAGAATTCTCACTGGTCTGATTATATAAATAATAAACAATGGTCATACCTTTTCTCTCCCCACAAATGCTCTGTTTCACATATACTTATGGGATTTTGCATGGCCCTCTTAGTAATCATTAGTACTGTGCCACCATTGCTACTGGGAAAATGGGGAGGGAGAATGGTAGAGAGAGAGAATCAAAAGCAGACAACCATGCAGGCAGTGCTGGGACTAAAAATCTCAACTGCATTTTTAGCTAACATGAAATATATTTTCCAAATATGAAGCCTTAGGTTATCTTTTTCAAATGGTAATCAGCAGACACTTTCTTTCATTACTTATTAGCATTAGAGAGGAATGAGAAAAGGTTGAAAACTGACTTCAAAATCAAAAGGTGTCAAAGTGTTCACAGTTGTCCAACTTCAAAAATAACTAGAAGTTAATTTTAAGTTGTAAACATTATTATGTATAGTCATCATCACCCTTGATAATTCATGCAAACCTTGAGCTCAACTCTTTTCTTTATTCCTTAAGATACAAACTTTAAGTTCTTAAAAGGCCAGGATTGTAATCATAAAGGTGTTCTTATATAATGAAGTAAAATGTTGTGCATAGAGTTCATCAACAAATATACATAAAATGAGACCTTTAGTCTCATTTAATCTAGCATGATTTCTATGTTCATTTAATGAAGACAATAGGAAAAAAAGAAAAGGAAATCAAAAGAAGGAAGAAGGACAGGAAAGGAAGGAAAGGAAAAGGGAAAGAAAGGAAAGGGAAGGGAAAGGGAAGGGAAAGGAAGGAAAGGAAAGGAAAGGAAAGGAAAGGAAAGGGAAAGGAAGAAGGAAAGGAAGGAAAGGAAAGGAAAGGAAAGGAAAGGAAAGGAAAGGAAAGGAAAGGAAAGAAAGGAAAGGAAAGGAAAGGGAAGGAAGGAAAGGAAAGGGGAAGGGAAGGAAGGGAAGGGAAAGGGAAGGGAAGGGAAGGAAGGGAAGGAAAGGAAAGGGAAGGGAAGGAAAGGAAAGGAAAAGGAAAGGAAAGGAAAAGGAAAGGAAAGGAAGGAAAGGAAAGGAAAGGAAAGGAAAGGAAAGGAAGGAAGGAAAGGAAAGAAAGGAAAGGAAAGGGAAGGGAAGGGAAGGGAAGGGAAGGGAAGGGAAGGGAAGGGAAGGGGAAAGGAAGGAAAGGAAAGGAAGGAAAGGAAAGGAAAGGAAAGGAAAGGAAAGGAAAGGAAAGGAAAGGAAAGGAAAGGAAAGGAAAGGAAAGGAAGGGAAAGGGAAGGGAAGGGAAGGGAAGGGAAGGGAAGGGAAGGGAAGGAAAGGAAAGGAAAGGAAAGGAAAGGAAAGGAAAGGAAAGGAAAGGAAAGGAAAGGAAAGGAAAGGAAAGGAAAGGAAGGGAAGGGAAGGGAAGGGAAGGGAAGGGAAGGAAGGGAAGGGAAGGGAAGGGAAGGGAAGGAAAGGAAAGGAAAGGGAAGGGAAGAAGGAAGAAGGGAGGGAAGAGGGACAGAAGAAAGGAAAGAAGGCACAAAGGAGGGAAAGAAGGAAGGAATCAAGTATTCATTAAATTCCTGCTATGATTGTCAGTGATGATTAACACTAAAGAAACAGTTGCTTGAGGAACACTTCATTTCAGAATTTTAATAGTAGTGATCCTAATTAGTTATGACAGCAATGAATTTAATGGAATATTTTTGAATTGGTGGTATTACATGCTCATAAACAGATATTCAAATGAGGTATATCCTCTTCTCTCTCTCTCTCTCTCTCTCTCTCTGTCTCTCTTTCTCTCCCTCACACACACACACACAAACACACATACACACACACACACACACACACATATATATACATACATACATACTACATACATACATACTAAATCCCTTATGGTTTCTCTTTCATGATTACCTGTTCATACTTCTCTTGATTCTTGTATTTGAAAGTTAAATTTTCTATTCAGCCCTGGTCTTTTCAACAAGAGTGATTGGAAGTCTTCTATTTTATTGAAATTCCATTTTTTTCTTGCAGGGTTATACATAGTTTTGCTGGGTAGGTGATTTTGGGTTTTAATCCTAGCTCCTCTGACCTCCAGAATATCATATTCTGGGCCCTTATTGTAGAAGCTGCTAGATCTTGTGTTATCATGATTGTGTTTCTACAATACTTGACTTGTTTCTGGCTGCTGGCAATGCTTTCTCCTTGACCTGGGAAATCTGGCTATAATAATCCTAGGAGTTTTCCTTTTGGGATCTCTTTTAGGAGGTGATCAGTGGATTCTTTCCATTTCTATTTTACCCTCTGGTTCTAGAATATCAGGGCAGTTTTCCTTGATAATTTCTTGAAAGGTGATGTCTAGGCTCTTTTTTTATCATGGCTTTCAGGTAGACCATAATTTTTAAATTTTCTCTCTTGGATCCATTTTCCAGGTCAGTAGTTTTTACAGTACTTCACATTGTATCCTATTTCTTTCATTCTTTTGGTTTCATTTTATAATTTCTTGATTTCTCATAAAGTCATTAGCTTCCATCTGCTCCATTCTAAATTTGAAGAAATTATTTTCTTCAGTGAGCTTTTGGACCACTTTTTCCATTTGGCCAATTCTGCTTTCTAATAAGTGCTTCTTCTCATTGACTTATTGGACCTCTTTTGCCATTTGTGTTAATCTGATTTTATTTTCTTCAGCATTTTGGGGGGTTTCCTTTAGCAACCTGTTGACTCGTTTTTCATGATTTTCATGCATTACTCTCATTTCTCTTCCCAATTTTTTCTTTACTTCTCTTACCTGATTTTCAAATTCCTTTTTGAGATCTTCCAAGGCCTATTCATATTTTTCTTGGAGGCTTTGGATGCAAGAGTTTTGAATTTGTTGTCCTCTTCTGGTTGTATGTTTTGATCTTCCTCAACACCAATGATCTAAGAAAATACCTCTTCACTGAGAAAGTAAGAATCTATAATTTGTTTCTTATCCTCCACCCCAACCACTGTCACCAAAGAAAGATTCTACAGTCTCAGTTCTTTTACAATATTTGACTTTCTAATTCTTTGTCAAAATAGGACTCTGCTTCCAGCGGGCGTGGGGAGTGGGTGGGGAGATGTACTGTCCTAGACTTCAGGGATTTTGTACCAGTCACGGGATCTCCTACCTTCTGTTTGCCCAGAGCTCTGGAAGCAGCCTCTGCCACTGCTTCTGCTGCTGCTGCCTCTGTTGTCAGTCCTGGATCTGGAACCGGACCTGGCCAGACAGCACACTCTTCTTTCACCTAGGTCCCGCGGAGTTTTGCCACTGACCTTTTTGGTGTTTGTGGGTTAAGAAGTCTGTAAACTGCAACAGTTACCAATGATTCAATTGCCTGAACCCTGTTCGGATTGCCTTGTGCTGGTGCAGCCCATGCTGGACTGTGGTCCACTCCTTGCCCTTTGTGAAACACTTGTGTTGTCTTGGGCTGGGGATTTGTTTTACTGTCCTTTTATGGGTTTTATAGCTCTAGAATTGTTTAGTCATTTTTTACAGGTATTTGGAGGACTTTAATGATAACTCAGGGAAGTTCCTGCTTTTATTCCACCATCTTGGCTCCACCCCTAGTAACTACAATTCTTAAACAGTTTTTTTTTCTACTTAAAGCACATGTACTTCTGGCTCCCCACAGCTTCAACTCATTATTTCTAGCTTTGAGATAACAAATTTATATCCATTTCACATCTTCATATAAACAATTTTTAAAATATTTGAATATAGTGATTAAATTCCATCCTCTTCTCCACATACCCCTCCCAGTCTTCTCTTTTCCAGGCTGAATATCTTCAGTTCCTTCAGCTGTTACTCCTTTATTATATCTAGACACCCATATGGCTTCCAAATCCACAAGACAAGAATCAGTATCAGAAATTCACATTATACTTCAGATATAAACTGGTCATGGTAGAATACATATGATTTAATACCTCTCTAGTCCTGGACATTCTGTCTTCCCTAATAAAGTCAAAATGTGCAGTTAATGTTTTGAGATTCAATATTACACTGTTGCCTTCTATGGTGCTTACAACCCACTAATACATGCAGAACTTTTTCAAATGAACTGCTGGCTAGTCATGCCTCCCACATCTTATACTTGTGAAGCTGAGTTTTTTTAATTCAAGTATAACACTTTGTTCTTATTTTTGTTATATTATATTTTATTAGATTCAACCAATTACTGAGATCTTTATGGATCCTAACTGTAGCAATCGATGTGTTAGTCATATATCATAACTTTTCATCATCATACTTGAATGTAGTGTATTCAATTAACCAGCAAAAATTTATTAAATGCCCTTACAGACAAAAATATAATAGTACCTGCCTTCGAAGAGCTTCATTCTATTGGAGGAAACAGCAGATATACATATAAATAAGCACAAATTATATAGAAGTTAAATACAAGGTAATTGGATGGGACAATACAGTGATCAGGAATAGTCTCATGAAATAGATTACACTTGCAATGAGTTTGGAATGAAGATAGGAATTCCAAGATATAGAAGTGAGGATATAATACATAACAACTATGGGAGACAAGGTGTTCAAAGGCATGAAAAACAGGACATGGAATTTTGTGTTAACAAACGACAAAGAGGACAATTTGACTAGATGGAAATTCTGTGAATGGGAGTAATATGTAATAAAGCTGAAATGTGTGCAGGAGTCAGGTTGTGTTTTGAATGAAATCAAACAGAGATTTCATTTATTATACAGGCAAAATAAATACTTAAGCAAGAGAGTGACATAATCTGTCCTATGCTTTAGGGATATGACTTTGGCAACTGCATAGATAATGGATTGGGGACGAGAGAAATTTGAGGCAGGAAGGTCAAGTGGGATATCATAGTAATAAAACTAGTCAAAGGCCAAAATAGACTGGACTAAGGAATTGCCTCAAATTGCTGCCCATCATTTAAAGTCAAACTCAAAGGTCATCTCCTCCAGAGAGCCTTCTTTGAGTCTTTTTACTCAGTAAAAAAATGAACTTTACTCCCCCTCCCCAGATCTCCTAGGAACAATTGAATGAATGATTGATTAAATGAATACATTTGAAAAGCATATGTTAAATGTTTATTTATTTTTCAAGTACTGTGTTAACATGTTATGTTTTTGCCTATATCTCTCTGATATGTGCTACATAACCATATTCAGAGAGGTAGGACATTTGAACTGTTGAATTTGGAAGGCAATAGCTGCTACCAAGAGTGCTTTTGAGGACTAGCCTTGTACCCACTCTGAGTTGTGTGAAGTCATCATATTGAAGCAGAGAGAACCCATTTATAGATACAGGGTTAACTAGAAGGATTTGGGTAGAAGTGAAGAAAATGAGTTCACTTTTGAATATGTTACATTTCAGGTTCTGTGCAAGGCGAGTAGTATAAAAGTTAAAAAGCCTACCTTGAAAAAAGGAAAATCAGTATTCAAGTCTTATCTCTGACAGATACTGATGATGTGACCCTGAACCAGTCACTTTATCTCTAATCATTCTAGGTAAATCCATCAGGTTGCAAATCACAAGCCAACCTTCAGTAATTGAGGGTATTTCTTCAACTAGGAATTCCCTATAACAGTGAAATCAGAAGTCCAATCCTACATGGTATTTTCAGGTGATAAGTTTCCTGACACAACTTGGCAATGATTTCAGCAGAATTAGCTAAGGAATATTGTTGGGTCACCCAGTTCTTCCCAGAAGCCACTTAGGGAAACACTTTAAATAATGGAAGATATGGCTGTTACACTATTTTTTGGCTCATTTGCTTAGCTTTACTGGTATTCCCACAAAGCTTATGATGTTTCAAAATCATTTGTCTTCTGTAAAACTAATTAAATAGCAAATAAAAAGCTTCATAGATTAACATCAGCTAGGAAGCTTATAAAAACACAATTCTGCTGTTATGTATTTAGCTGACTAAATTAAAAATGGCAGGGTTAATCATTAGGGAAAATGATTCTCAAAGTTTAAGGTCATGCTTGCTGTCATTGTTTTTATATTTATGAAGGGATTCTTTTTAATATTATTTCTGAACTCTTTTTTTCCCCCTTTATTTGCCTTTCTTTATCATTGGTTCCCTATATCCATGCCTCAGGTAAGGGTAAGGTTCAATGACATGTTAAGGTCTCTCCCAATGCTGAGATTCTCTGATTCTTGGAGATACTCATAATTAAGGCAATTTTGTCAGAAATTTTGCTTATTCTAAGCAGCCAACTTCCTTAACCATAGAGTGTAGTGTGGAAGTTGGAAAGGAAGCAATATTATGTTGAGATATAGTTCTGGCCTGTGCCAATGCAAGTATTTAGTTGTATAACTTTGCCCTGTTGAATATTTTATTTTCATTGCTTTTGATTTCTGTCTTGAATATAATCTTGACTCTCAATTGACTTCAATTATGGAAAGTCAAGAAATAGATCTCACAATCATAAAATCCTACAGTAGGAAGTGCTTGTACTTAGAATGTCCTAGTGACATCTAGTTCAATTTCCTTCAAAATCTATCCCTTCAAAATGCTATCTTTCAAATTCATAATTTTTATTTTCCCCCTTGGATTTATCTCCTCTAAAAACTTATACCATCAAGTCTCTATTTAAACAGTTACAATAATAGAAAATTCACTATTTCCCAAGACAGGATATCCCATTGGGGACAGTTTTTATTGCTGGAAAACTATTACTTATTCAAAACCAAAATCTGCTTTTTTGTGGTTTCCATCCATTAGTACTAGTTCTGATTATTAAGACTAACCCAAAACAAATCCGCAGTCCTCTTCTTTGAGAGTTCTGATAATGACAAGTGAGTGTGCTCAAAGTATATAAACCTTAGGTATGATTGTAATAAGACCAAAATTTAAAATAACAACAATAATGGAACAGAATTTGGACATTTTAATTATTGTTATACCTTCAGAATCATAGCTTTGGAAGTCTGTTCCCATTTGCAATGTTCATAGAATTTTAGGATAATGATATTTAGAGAGGGAGGGACCTTAGAGGACTTTTAATCCAAGTCCTTCATTTTATAGATGAAGAAATTGAAGCCTATAGAAATTAAGGATCATTCTTTATCCAGGTACTCTGACTCCAGATCCCCTAGTCTTTTTTTCCTGCATTACTGCACTTAAAGTTTTTTTTTTTTTTGTATTACCTTTACATCATCTGCTGCATTCTTTGGAATCTTCTGCATAGTGGCAAATCTTTGTCTTTGAAGGCTGGTTTAATCTTTGGTAAGCCAAAAGTCATTAACAAGTAGCTCAGTTGAATGTAGGGGGCTAATCAAGTCATTTTTTGGTAAAAAAAAAAATTGACAATGCAAAAAGGTCATCTTTCATGTGGGATTATAATTGATTTTTGAAACAATGAGGATCTGGAGGCAGGCCCTCTGATTGTCTTTGGCAATAGCTGCATTACTAGAAAAAACCTACCAGTTTTCAAGGGGATTCCTTTGAAGTGAATATCAGTTGTTGGGGGTACATATCTATATTCTAGAGTATTTTTTCTAACAAAGAAGTTTCACAAATTTAGAGTTGACATCTGCACAAGCATAGGCATAAGGTTTGTCTCTGGGTATAAGAGATGAGAGATACATAGGCAATGTTTTATTTCAGACAAAAGCAAATTATATTCCATTGTTTTTGAGCCAATATATTTTAAATGCCCCATAGTCAGAGAATTATTTAATAAAGGCCCTGACTAGTAGATTAAAATTTGTTAATCCTCACTGCCAACATCCCTAACAAATACAAAGATGTCTTGGCATTTCCTAATGCTCTCTTACCTGTGCTCTCCCAGATGAGTCAAGCTTCCCCACGTATGACAGGTGGATATCTCAGTAAAATCATGTATCTCAGAGTCATTATTTGTCCTTATTATTACTCCCTTGTTGTTAATATTTTACTTAAATGGCCATTATCTAAGTTCCTCGTGGAGATTTATACTAGTTTCTGTGCCTCATGTTCTGTTGTTTGGGGAAATAAGAAAAACCAATATATTTGCTAAACCATTACCTCCTTAATTGGCATGTTTATTAGTATAGATTCCTCCTTTCATAAACAATATCCTTATATGCATCATAATGCTACTGAATCTTTTGGTCTAAGCTACTTAGCCATTGAGGCTGCCCCAATTACAAGAGAGGCAGATGATTTTCATTTGACTTAATATCCCGTTGAATATCATCAGAGGCTCTAATCATAAAAAGTCCAGCAGAAATAAAACAATCTCACTATAAATACATCAATGACTTAGTTTCCAATAGAGGTATTTGTTTTTTTCTTTTAAATTAGAAAGGGTGCCTTGTTCTTGCAAACGGATTGCTTTCCAAAGATATTAAATTATCATGGTAGAATGTGGACCACTGCAGTCATTTTCATAAAGGAACTCTCTTTTACTTATGCTCCAAGAGTTTCCCTTTTTCATGTGTTTCCTCGTATGCCACTATGTGTAGGAAGTAGATGTTATGCATCTTTCTCTGTATATAGTATGATTGTATATGTGTGGGCTCTGGTTCTAGGAATGTATTTGCAAATGTGGCATGCAACTTTGTGTTTGAATATCTTTATCTATTGGTGTGTGTGTGTGTGTGTGTGTGTGTGTGTGTGTGTGCACACGTGCACATGTGTATGCTTATATAGAGAGCTGGGAAAAGTTGGCTATGCTACCTAAATAGCTATTGTAAAACTAAAATCTCTGACTTTCCAATTATTTGCTAGATCCAAAGATACCCCAACTGCATCCTCCCAGTGTAAATGTGTGTTCGTTCTTCTTTGACAAAGAAGACCATGCCATCAGAGACATGATGACATGACTTGCACTTTACTTTGTTTTGAGTGAGGGAAGTTTGTACAGGTCACCAGCCTCACTTCTCCTCCAGAGCCATCTGAATCCAGTGACCAGATATTCATCAGGATGACTAGAGATAACCCAAGATTAGGCAATTGGGGTTAAGTGACTTGCCCAAGGTCCACAGTCAGTGAGTGTCAGGTTTGAACTCAGGTCCTCCTGATTCCTACACTGGTGCTCTGTCCACTGCACCACCTAACTGCCCCTCCAGTGTAAGTGCCTTTGCTGACTCTGCTGATTAACTCAATAAGAATAGAAGGAAATAAAAATGATAGGTGATATAGATATTGTTCTGTCTATTCCATTTCAAATAGTAAAGAATAAATCGATTAGCCATATTTTGACTTATTGTAATGAAAAGACAATTGTGTAATTTATTATATGATTTTCAAATTATTGCTAAGTAAATCTCCGATTCCCAGAAAGTCAGATTATAAATGCTTAATTGATTATATTTGAGTCATTCTAGAGCTACAGGAAAATTCTCTTGGCCTCCAATCCTTTTTTTTTCTTTTCCACCTCTTTTTCACAGTTGTGTGGCTATTGCTCACCCTTCATTCTCAAAAAGGAACAATGACATTGAGAGGGTGATGTCTTGACTTGCACGTGAATTGAATGAGTGAGACAGAGCTGAGCAAAGTGATTAGTTTCACTCTCTTCTACAGAGTAATTGAATCCAGTGGTGAGACAAAAGCCAAGATGACTGCCAATATCCCAGGATGCCATGGGTGGCCTTGCCCTTTCTAAATTTCTAAATGAAGGACTTTCTCAGGTCTCGTTTTGTCTGGGGTTAGACTCATTCAATGACTAAGAATTGGGTAAGAGTTGAGACAAAAGATAGCTCAATTTATAGTCACAAATCTATCAGTCTGGGAGGGGAAGATCCTCAGAGTTTCTGGCAAGCAACAGAAAACAGTTAATATTTGCACTTTTTCTAAGGCATCAAAGTTTAAACAATGGGATGTTAGAAGAGAGGCACCATATTATCTCATGGAATTGTAGCTTTGGAAAAATCACATTTTTTTTTCTTCCCCCATGAAATGAGAGTTATATTTTTCATGAATCCAATTTTAGGTGCTTCTTCAGCTTCCTTCAAAACCGAAGTCAGGGAGAGGCCGGTGAATATATGTTGTGTTAAGAGGGTGGCTCCATACACTTTCTCAGGGAGGCTATTTCAATTGCTTTCCTTGTCATCTAATTCCTAAGTAGGTTTCAAGTGTAAGAGCCTATATATGCAGGAGAAAGGAACAATTTCTCTAGACACCCACTCTCCTGTCAGGGAGGGTTTATATCCTTGTGGAAGACAGGGAATTGAACTCACTCAGCATTGAAGTGGTCTGTACTTTTATGCCTCCTTCACTTATCTGGAAATGGAAATGCTTGTGGATAATAAAGAGCAACAAATATTGTCTTCAGCAAAAAGTCTGCGTCACAATTGCTCTATATGAGATAGAACAAGCTTAATTCTCACCACAGATGCGAAGGGTGTTTTTGCCAGGTCACTGGTTTAGTTAAACTTTGTCAATTTGACTAAGTCGTAATGAGGAATTCTAGTACAATCACTTGGGGTGAGAACAAGGGAATAAACAACTATACATTCCTAGCAATCAATCAATAAACATTTATTAAGCTCCTACTATGTGATAGACATTGTACTAAGTTCTGGGAATACAAAAAGAGGCAAAAGACAGTCCCTGTGTACTCAAGGAGTTCACAGTCTATTGTAGGAGGCCATAAGCAAATTAAGATGTACAAAAAAAAAGCAAATTCAGGACAAATAGGAAATAATTAAAATAAAGAAAAAACTAGAAATAAGAAGGGATGGGAAAGACTTCCTAAATAAAATGGGATTTTTAGTTGGGACTTAAGGAAGTCAGCAGGTAGAAATGAGGAGACAGAGAACTTTCTAGGAATGGGGGGACAGAGCCAATGCTGCATCTATCCAACCTATGGGAAGCTATACAACTCCTTACCAAAACACAGCACAATACAACCAACTTATCACTTGCTGTCAGTTAAAATGGCTGCTGGCTATAGCTATGTTGCAGGTCATATATATGACAGGCCCCATTTATAACTGTCAGGAGGGCTGTGTCTTATATTTAGAAAATGTATACTGATGATCTGCAGAGACTCCTAAGTTAGCGTCCTACTCATTGTTTCTGACACAAAAGCCAAATATGATAGATGCATGAATTTGTTTTCAGGGCTGACATTGTGAGATTCAGTTTCATTCAGGTAAATTTTTTCCATATCCACTAGTGAGATAGTGATGACTTGAGATTTTGCAATTTTTGGCAGTGGGCTGTGTCTTCTTAACTGGATAAGTAGGACCAGTAGACACTGCAATAATGAGAATGAGAGAAAAAGAAAGGTTGTTTAGTTCTCTGGCACATTTAGGGATGAACAAGGTTTTGTTTGAAACAAAGCACTGTTGCTTGAAACTGATGGACAAATCCATCAGGAGAGGACTAGTTGTCAGCCAGAACTACAGAGCTGATAAGTGAGCTTGTATAACTAGTGACATTTATAAATAGGATTGTTTATGTACTGTTCACTGAAGTTTCTAAAATTCAGTGATACTTTATCAATAGGGGGAAACATGAGTTCAAATCACCTTAGTCATGGAAATGCTTACTACATTAAATATGTTACTAGCTAGAATTAAAAGACAACTAGTAGATTAAATTTATTTTCTCACATTTGTTCTATCCATTAATGCTCCTTGCTAGAAAACTTTTGAGTGTTTGTATACATCATTATTTCCAACATTTCTTAGTGCTGTCACACTTTGTCTTCACATGTGAGACAGAAAAAAAGATGCTTCAGCAGGTCATTATGGGACAATGGAAAAATTTGAGATCATAATAGAGTCAGATAGTTCTAATGGTTAGATGCCTACTGGGGTCTCTTTCAATTTTCATCATGTCCAGTGATTTCTGTTGCTGCTCTGTTTCTGAATCATGAGTTTGAACCTAATAAATAAATAACTCACACAGAAACATTAGGTACTCAGTGCCCAGGAAACCAATAATGAAAATTCTTTGTTTTGTCATATACCATCACAGGAGATACACTAAGGGAATAAGTAAGCATGCCAAAGAAAGTTGCCTGCCAGATACTGTGAGAGAATCCTCATTCCAGTACGGATTTGGTCAGACGGCCTCTTAAAATAATCAAACAATCAATATTATGCATCTATTTTTGTGTAAGACATTGTTCTAGGCCTTGGGAATACAAAGACAAAACTAAAGCAATTCTTACCTACAAGGATATTATATTCCAAAGGGATGACACCATATACACATACAAGCAAAGACAAAAATGAGTACATTAAAATAAGTAAAAGGAAGAGAGGCATTCCCCCTAGTAATTAAGGGGAATCAGAAAAGTCCCTCATGTGGGAGTGACATTTTAGGAGAGCTTGGAAGAAAATAAGGGATTTCAAGAGGTAAAAAAGAAGAAAGAGTACATAGCGGTCATGGGGGACCAAATGTGTAAAGGCATGGAGAAAGAATATGGAGTGTTGTATGTAAAAAATTACAAGAAGACCAGTTTAACTGGAGCAAAGAGTGCATGATGAGGAGTCGTGTATAGTAATTTTGTAAAGGGAGGTGGAAGGCAGTTTTCCAGGGACTTTAAATGCAGGAGAGGTGAGTTTGCATTTAATCCTAGAAATAATAATAAGAGCCAATACAGTTGATTGAGCTAGGGAACAATATGGTCAGATGTGTAATTTAGGAATATTACGTTAGAAGCTATGTGAAGACTGAATTAGAGAGAGGAGAGATGAGGTAGAGAGATCTGGAGTTTAAATGATAGTTATTAATGGAGAGCAAATTATGGAAATGTGATAAGTTGTGGGGAAAAATGACAAGATTTATAAGTGGTTGGTTATGTGGGGCAAGATAATGAGTTGTGAGCCTAGACAATTTGAATGACGATGGTATTGGCAGAAATAAGGAAATTTGGAAGAGGGAAAGGTTCTGAGGAAAAGACAATGAGTTCTGTCTTAGTCATGTTGAGTTGGAGGTACCTAGAAAATTGAGTCTGACATACGGAATAGGAAATTGGGGGTTTGGGACTGGAACCTAGGAGAGAGCCTAGGGATGACATAAGCAATGAGAGTGTCACCAACTACACCAATCAGTGAATTATCTCTTCTACCTGCCCCACCCCATGTCATTTTTATTTCATCACTTGTTACACCAATACAATATTCACAGAACCTACTGCAGCTATGAATATGCCAGCACAATTATGAATCACAAAGCGCAATGGACTTTCTACAGGTGAGACAGAACCAAAACATTAATTCAAACTCCAGAAAGCTGAATCTCAACACCTGAAAGCCAAATCCATCACTCCAACAAAAAAATCTATACACAATAACAATGCAGAGGGCACCACCATCCCCAAACTTTCTCCTCTCTGTTAGGCTTCCCACAAACAAGGAAGGAAACAAATTCAAAAACAAGCTTTCCCACTCATGCTAGTTGCTTCCTTTTCCAGATCTGATTACTCTCTGACCAACTTCTTCTCAGCTCTGCTCTAGCTCCAACTCTTCCTCTTCCAAACTTCCTGCTCCATCCCTTCCTGTTCTACCCATTCAGCAAGCTCCTTCCACCACAAACTCATATGACTCAGGCTTTCATGTGACCCTGGCAGGTCAAATGGGCCTATTAATGAATGGGAAAGATCTTCCCATTTAAATTACCATTACAGCATTTCTTAAGCTTTTCCATATATGGAAGAATACCAACATTTACCAGTGCGAAAGACACAGGACACTAATTCTAAACTCCGCAAGATTTGGCATTTCTCCTGTGCTGCCCATAGTAAATTGTGATATGTGCCAAAGAGAAAGAAAAAATAAGGATTCATAGTATAGGATAGAAAGTGATTAAGTTATGGTAATTAATTACTTTCAACCTTCTTAATTTTTCATCCACATATTCTATATGTAGCAGAGGTTAAAATGAACCATAATGGTTATATCAGAGTTTCCTTGGACATTTTCAGAGATTCTGGGAACATATGTATCTTTAAATATATATAAATAACTAAAATATATCTTTAAAAATGAAGCTGATGTTAAAATAAAGAATAGACATAAAACCTAAATTTCAAATTAAAATAAGCACAACAAAAAAATGACATTAGATCAGGCCCAAGACTTCACACAAAAAGACTGAAAATATAAATAAGACACCACCACCCCATTGCTTCTTTACAGAAATTACTAGCAAGGATTACTATCATGGAACAATTATTTATATGGTTGAGATCTTGACTCACCTGCTGAACTTTTACACACTCTGAGTGTGTGTGTGTGTCTCTCTCTTGGTCACTCTCTCTCTGTCTCTCTGTTTCTCTCTTTTTCCCTCCCTCTCCCTCTTTTTTCCTCCTGCTCTTCCTTCCTTCTTTTTATAATATGTATCATACATATGTATTAAGTATGTACTTAGAGTAATCATAATGGGTGATATTCATACCTGATGTCACTTTTTGGGATTCCCAAAGGTTGTTCCATTGAATCACAAATTTTGGAAAGTGCTGCCAAGCTAGAAAGGACTTCAAGAATGGTCCTGTTTTGAGAAGAACTAACCAAGCTTAGAGAAACTCATCAACAAACTGATCTACAACAACTAAAAAAGGCAATTCACTAGTGAGTGTCCTATTTATGAATTGGTAATAGTAATAACCACATTAAGCACATCACGGATTTCTGAAGTACTGAAAGGAGTATGGCATTCCATAGGGAGGAGTCAGGGAAGTCTTCATAGATGAGGTCATTTTGAAGGAAGCAGGATTTATACTGACAGAGAGGAGTAAGGATGACATCTTTAATAATAATTATAATATTAATATTAACAAATGGCAGTTATGTGGCTCAGTGTCTACAACACTGAGTATTGAGTCAGGAAGACCTGAGTTCAAATTCAGCCTCAGATACTCACTAACTGTGTGATTCTGGGCAAGTCACTTAACCTCTGTTTGCCTTAATCCACTGGAGAAGGAAATGACAAATCACTCTAGTAACCTTGCCCAGAAAAACCTATGGACAATATTGATGTGCAATGGTCCGTAGGCTCATCAAGAGTCGGATACAAGTAAACAGTCTGAATAACAACAATAATTACAATACCTGTATTTAGAAAAATACTTAGAATTTTTAAAGTGCTTTAAAGTTTGCAAAGCTCTTTATATAGGATACTGCATCTGATCCTTAGGTAAGTCCTATTATTATCTCCATTTTATACATGAGGAAACTGAATCTAAAATGTTGGTATGTGAGACTGGATTTGAAATCAAATCTTTCAACTCCAAGTCTAATACTCTATCTACTACACTCCTACACCACCTAGCTACCAAAAATAATTGGTTTAATCTCACTTCCCCAAACTATATATTTATGTGTAATTTTACATGGTTTTCTCATTTAAGTATTTAAGCATCACAAAAAACATTCCATAAGGTAGATTCTCTTATCTACATTCTTTTTTTAAAGATTCATGATTTCATCCAAATAGGGAACTCCCTTTACTGACATAGATCAGCACCATCTTTGAAACCTCTAGGTCTAGAGATTTGCCTGGGCCTGAGATTTTGCACTGAAGGATGTCATCACCTTCCCAGTTTCACACAGGCTTATGTGAGAGAGGGAGAGCTAGACTATAGGTCTTCTTGATCCTGGGGCCAGTTCTGGCCACTATCTTATACCATATCTCATTTTATGGATGAGATAACATATAACATCATCGTGTTATAGCTGAGAACATGAAGACCTAGTAAGGTCAAATCAGTTGCCCATCATCACAATCTCTGTGAGGGTCTAAGATAAGATTCAAACCTAGGTTTTCCTGAATCTAAGTCCCACACACCATCCACTATACAAGAAAAAGAGAAGCACTAGTGGTAAAGGTGAACAAAGTAGGCGTGAATTTGACCCATGAGGGATATTGGCCTGAAAGGATATTCAGGTTAAAGTGAAATCCATTGCTTAGCTTGGGATTTAAATCTGAAACAAGAGGTTTTTTAAGAACAGGTTTATCTCTTGTCACTAGTATGATTATTCATCCAGATGCCACTGTTCAAGAATACTTGAGTTAAGCAAAGTTAAAAAACTGTTACTTGGGATAATAGATGTTCTGACATGAAAAATCAGAGCCAAGACATAAACATGGGAGACTACTTATCCCAGCATAGTTGTTTGGTCAGGCTATTTGTAAGCCAATGCCAAGTGTTCCACATGCTTACTACCCACAGCTAGGCACTTATCTCTGGTGACATGAAATTATCACTGAGTTCATCTGATACTGTTCAACTATGTACGTCTAACCTGGTCTGACTTCTCTTGATGCAAGCAAAGGTGCAAAAATGAGAGTGTCTTATGTGAGAAACTGTAAGATGGTCAATTTGATCATTATAACTGCTTATTTCCCTTAATGCTTCCTTCCCTTAAAGCTATGTTTAAGTCCTGACTTGGACTTAGGTGTCCCAGTTGTGAAACTTGGAAAGTTATGCAGCTCCTCAAAGCCCAAGGCAGCTCCCTAGAAGCCAAGATTATGTACCCTTAAGGCACCTATGAAAACCCCCATGGACTAAACTCACTGCACAAGGTACATGACCCAGGTCCAAGCACCCCAGACACTGCCACTAAGCTGTATCCACCAGACTCGATTAACTTCTCCCCTGTACTCATCCCTACTGCTTTCTCCAGTGATGATATGGACCCATTTAATCATCCTGTCCCCTTATTGAGCTCCCTCAGATGGGACAATGCTAGTAGCATCCACTCAGTTAAGGTTAACAGGTGAGTCCCTCATGCATGATATCTGTGTTCCCTTTGGCCATCCTACTCCCTCCACTATATTAGCATAGAAGATCTGAGTCAAGCCAAAACCAAACCAAAACAAAGCAAGAGCAAGTCCTCATGATTCAGCTGAGAAGTCATATGTGAGTGACAGAAGGGAAGAAAGAAACAAGCCATTGACCCTACACAGGTTTGGAGAAGACAAGACACTTTTTGTTTCCATGTCACAGTTTTCTCATCTGCCAAACTCAAAGTTGGACTGCTAAGTCTCTGAAGCCTTTTCAAAATTTAGATCTGTGTTTTTGTCAAAATCTATGACCCGTCTGAGGTCTTTCTTGGCAGAGGGAATCTGTCTAAAAAATTACATTCTGTAATGTGATGTTGACTGCGGATCCTGAATGTTGCACAGCTACCCAGGCCAACCGTCCTTTAAATTGGAGTGGACGACCAATGACCTCCTGCTGAAGTTTGAAAAGGCAATGGAAACACAACAATCTTTATCAAGTCAATGTCAGCGGCCTCCTGTCTGGTTTGGGTTTTGAAACTCATTACCGATTGACCCATATCTGGGCGTTGTTTTGTACCCTTAGCTATTGCTCATTTTCACTTTCCCCCACCCTTCCTTGCTCCATTCCCTTCTCCATTTAGGGTTAGGGTTTAGGCTTAGGGTTAGGGTACACACACACACGCACACACACACACACGCGAGCGCACACACACATACACAATCTTCTTCTCTCTAACCTCCACCATGTTGATTAACAGCTTGAACAAGGACTGGATATGCCACCATGAGCCGTTCAACTAAGCACCCACATACCATCTTTATTGCTCTTTCTCTTTCCCAGAATTAGCCCCTTTCAGAGTCTCTCATATTTGCAGGTCTTTTGCCTTTTTGAATCTCTTAATTGCCCTCTGAATTGAAGGAGACCCAAATTTGTCCTCTTTCCTAAGTCCTCATGTCATCTGACCCTTCCGTTTTTCTGAGTTTCTTTGGTTAATCTACATATGTTCCTGACTTTTACATACCCTGCAAATGCAGCAAGCAATATACTTATCTATAAAGCAGGTTTAACTTCCCATCCTGGCAATGCTGAAACTGACAGCCATCGTCTCTGTGATGTCTCTCATGAACAACTCTCAACTATTATAGATCTGTTTGGTAAACATGAAAAAAAAAAACAAAATTCTAGGCACTCTGAAAAGATGGTTTTTAATTCAACACTCCTCACTTTTTCTAAAATTTTCAAGATATTAGGATGAATTTGGAAATATAATCCCTAAAGAATAAGCATTACAAAAATGTTCTTTCCTGTTCTATGAAAAGTAATTAAAGATTTTATGTTTGAGGAAGTACGTACTTAACTATTCTGAATATTTTCCATTTACTTGAATTTTAGCATCTTCTAATATTTCCTGGACCCAAAATTTCTTTTGTGTAGGCTTTCCCTCCATAGACATAGATCACAACCCCTCAATTTAGGTGGATTCATGAGCTATTCCACATATCCTTTTAAATAATGGCTAGCATTTATATGGTACATTGAGGTTGGCAAGTTGTATTGTGTTGTTCGACCATTCAGTCATGTCCAACTCTTCATGACCCTGTGGACCATAGCAAACCAATATTGTCCATGAGTTGTTTTGGGCAAGAATACTGGAGTAGTTTGCCATTTCCTTCTCCAGTGAATTAAAGCAGAGATTAAGTGACTCAAATAGTGTTACACAGTTGATAAGTGTCTGAGGCCAAATTTGAACTCACATCTTCCTGACTCCAGGCCTGGTGCTCTCTATACTGAGCCACCTAGTTGCCTCCAAGGTTGGCAAAGCACTTTATAAATATTATCCTATTTTATCTTCACAACAACCATGGGAAGTAGGAGGCATTATTATCCTCACTTTACACATTCAGAAGACAGAGTTTCAGTGACTTGCTTGGTACACATTAAATGTCAAATTTGAACTCAAGTCTTCTTACTCCAGGTCCAGTGTTGATCTACTACCACTTGGCTGCCTCAGGAAAATCACTATCTATTGCCCTCTACAACTTAATTAAACTTTTCTTAAGTGAGAGAGAGAGATGTGTAGTCCATCACTAGAATATCTCTGAAATCTTTTCTTATTGGTAGGAATGTCCAGAGCTTGTTCTCTGCTAGCATGGCTTTTGGAACCCAGGATCACCTCCACACCACTGTGACATATGGGAGCAGTTCTTGAGTGAAAACTATCACAACCTCTCAGAAAACAACTCTCAAGGACTCTCTTATCTCTTTCTAAACTGTTTCTTTGGAGATCTTTCCCCTTTCTTTTGTGGCAAAACAACAAATTATCTCTAATTGTTTTCTTCATCCGTGGCTTCCAAAGCACGTTTATTCAATTCCAAGCAAAAAAAAAAAAAAATCATTGGTTGCTACAGAGTTCGCAATAATTCTGAAACTCTACCATTTGTACCTCTCTGTCCATGAACAAAATCACACTGACAGATCAGAGAAGGCGGATGTTGCAGTTTCATAGCTTGTTGTGGGGCAGGGGGTCAGACCATCTCCAATCCAAGTGAAAGCATTTATTGAGAACGATGCTTGTAACAGGCTGAGTTCTAAGAATCAGCCACTTAGTAAGACAAAACAGGCAAATTTATACTGTAATGGTGCTGATTAAACAACAGAAACTACGAATATTAAAGTAGAAGGGGTTTGCCATGGAATTAGGGGAGGGTTTGTTAAGGGATTAGGTAATGGGGAAGGTGTTCTAGCTTCAGTTAAATTACACATGTGATTACTCATAATGTATACAGAAAATAAACATGGGGGGGCATTAATATATGATAATGATATTATAATAAGCTTCTCTATTTTATAAGTTTAGCCTAGGTGAGTTTTTGACCCAATCAGGTCCCTGTTTGAGGAAAGTCCCTTCTATTGTTTTGGAATCCGTATCCTGTTCCAGCATCCTGATGGTGCTGTTCTCTGCTTGGCTGTATATTGTGGACCTGTCTTGGACTAGATGGATATGGTAGTAGTTGAATCCGTAGACACACCTGCTGTTTCTGTAGGAAATATGAGGAGTAGGTCTGGGGACAGTGG
The DNA here is from genome assembly GCF_028372415.1 of Notamacropus eugenii. Taxonomy (NCBI): domain Eukaryota; kingdom Metazoa; phylum Chordata; class Mammalia; order Diprotodontia; family Macropodidae; genus Notamacropus; species Notamacropus eugenii. Next base: position 202,578,003 of record NC_092877.1, on the reverse strand, counting down.
CTAACTAAAGGCAGTGGCTGAGATACCATCACATGGACACCCCTGCTATTTCTGTGAGAAATGAGTTCGTGGACACACCTGTTGTCCTGGTTAGGCAGTGAGGCATACCTGAGGAAGTTAGGATATTCAGTCAAGATGTAGTGGCTAGGTAGGGGCAGTGGGCCTGCTGTTCAGTGAGGCCTATGACTGAATCTAGGGGCCTGTGGTGCAGTTAAAGCTAGGTTGTGTGGTTAAATCACGATATGTTTACTTTTCAGTAAGGTCCAAAAGGAAGTTCGAATATTGATACTGGGGGCAGCTTTATTAGGATTCTGTCAGGGACACTGAGAAGATATACCCCCTAATATATAAGTGTGATGGCAAGAAAAGTGGAATTTTCATGCTTTTGTTTTAGCATAATCAAATGGCTCTGATTGAATCTTCCATTTGTCAACCAAGAGTCTTTACTAGGAGTAAAGTACAGAAGCAAGAGTTTCTTTAACTAGAAACAGTATATGTATTTGTATTATTAATGTGATTAAAGATCTTCCCCACCCATTAGTGGACCTGCCTATTAAAGGGCGTTTGATTAGGGAAGATTTGTAGAAAGACACACACCTTTCTTTAATGAGGTTCTGGTCTCAAGAGTTAGGATGCCCTCTGACTATAAAGAGGTATAAATACTCTGAGGATGAGGTTTTTCTTTGGAGCTTACTGACTGGAAGTGTTTGTTTGGCCAGACAAGGACTTGGGCAAGTTGTTAAAGAGCCCCCCTGGCTTTGAAAACCCAGATTTTGGTGCTTCTCTCTCTGGTAATTAGGGTCAGACAGCTGGACTTGGCTGTTAATGGTCAGGCAGAGGAAGCCAAGTATGTTGATCTTGATTTCTCTGTATTTTCTTTGAAGTTCAGGGTGTTGAATCCCCTGAACTAGGTGAATGATATATGTGCTTGGTTAAAGGAATGATACATGCGAAGTGATTGTTAACCCCTCAAAAGTTGCCTTCCCTTTTATGAATGCAGATCTAAGAACCTGGGTTAGCAGACCTCCCCCGCCATGTATGTTAGGGTGCTTACTGATACAATAAGACACTCTAGGTTTCTGGCACGAACTTTGTTTATGTGAATAGCCTATCACATTTCTAGTTCAAGGCACTTTATTAGCCATGAGATAGGTCATAAGGTGGAAGAATTCACCAGGCAGCATATAAACTCACCCTATGAAATGTCAGCTCCTTGTTGTTTGTTTTTAAATTTTGTTTTGTTTTGTGTATTCATAGAACCTCATATCTAATAGATGCTTCACATATTCTTGAACCAGATCCAGATTAGAAACTGTAACCAGATGACTATTTTGCATTTAATAAGGAATATGCAATTACCATAAGTCCTCAGGGCAAATCTCAGGTTAGAGATTGGAGGGTCAGATCAAAGTGCTGACATTCAGGAAATAATTGTAATACACATTCCTATGACGCTTTAAGATTTGCAAAGTACTTTTCTGATACCAGCTCTAAAAATTATTATTATCCAGATCCTTCAGCAAAAGGAAGTTCAGAGAGATTTAGGTTGGTTGGTTGTTGTCCTTCATTCTGTAAGAGAACCAAAATGATATCACTATGTTAGAGTCAAGGTGTATTGTGTCCAGATGTTGCTGATGAGAACAAGATGAGCTTAGAAGTCTTTTCTACAGATGAGACACAAATTGTCTGCATGAACATTTGGAGTGGCGATGTCTCTGGATCTGAGCCTCATGTTTCTTGTGCTACTATAATTCTGCTTTACTCATAGAGCACTGTGCCTTCTCTGATGTGGGCACACCATGCTAGATGGTCCTTTAGGACCATGACACACAATTGATTCCAAAGTTCTTCAGAGAGATCTTGAGAATGTCCCTGTATTACTTCTTCTGGCCTCCATGTGAGCACTTCCCTTAAGTGAGGTCTTTGTATAATAGTCTTTCAAGCAAATGTAAGTCTGGCATTCAAACAACTTGGCCAGCCCACTGGCATTGTGCTCTCTGTAGTAGAGTTTGAATGCTTAAAAGTTTAGCCCAAAAAAGGATTTCAGTGTCTGGTACTTTAACTTATCAAGTAATCTTCAGAATCTTCCTAAGATTCTGTTTCTTGACATGTTGTTAGTATAGTGTGCAGGTTTCATAGTCATACAACAATAAAATCAGCACAAAGGCTCCATAAACCTTCAGGTTGGTAGGCAGTCTAATGTGTCTTCTCTCCCACACTTTCTTTCAGAGCTTCCCAAACCCTGAGGTAGCTCTGACAATGCACATATCAACACCATCATCTATGTGTACATCACTGGAAAGTATATTGCCAAAATAAGTGAACTTATCCACAGCATTCAATATTTCAGTTCTACATATAGATGTTCTGGTTAGTGGAGAACCTGTCCAGGACCTTGGTCTCCTGACTCAAAGACCCAACAATCTTTTTCACTAAATAAGACTAATTCTGTGAACAAAACCACTCAACAAAAGTCAAATCAAGATCAATCAACAAAATCACATAGAAAAGATCCAAGTTAATTATAATGGGAACTCCCTGAAAGCAGGGACTGAATTTTTCTTTTTCCTCTTAGTACAGTGCCTGGCACAGAATAAGCACTTAACAAAAGCTTATTGTCTGACTACCGTCAGACACAGGTTAAGGTTCTTCCATGAATCACAGGTCACTTCTCCCCAATCTCACTGTTTTGACACTAAACTCTTTGAAGGTAGAGACTATGTCATTATTTACCCATGTACCTTCAGCCCTTTGAACACAGTAAATTCATAATAAATGAGAATATGAATTCAATTGTGAAGAGGCCTGAGAAAAACCTATAAGGAGTTTATATAAACCTCTTCATGTGTATATATATATATGTGTGTGTGTGTGTGTGTCTATAGCTATATGTGTGTATATATATATACACACATATGCCTATGTGTATGCATATGTATTCATATGTATATGAACTGATACAATAAGACACTCTAGGTTGCTAGCACAAAATTTGCTTATGTAATATATATGTATGAGTATGTACATGTGTATATATGTGAATGAATAGGCATATATAATGTATATAATGTATTGTGTGTGTATATATGTGTGTATGCATGTATATACATATGTATGTACATATGCATATATCCATATTTATAGATACATGCATATGTACACATACATACACCCTTACTTCATATAAAATCTATATAGAATTCAGATTGGCTTTCAGGATCCAGAATAGAAACCCAATTCTATATAATATCATTACCAGAGTTTTGTTTATTAATCTTTGGATGGTGCAATCCATTCACTTTCTTAAATTTATACAGTTTTCCTGCTGTAGATAAGGCTGGAGATAATAATAAAGAACTGTGTTTCATTTATTGTTTGTTTTGGATTTTTTTTTGGAAGAGTACTTTCAGTCTCCTCACCTGGTTCTGGAAAATGCCCTTTGGGTCCTCCTCTTTTGTCCCAAGTTAGAACTCTAAGTCATCTCCAACGAAATGGTGACCAGGGACTTGGTTTTTTTCTCCCCAGCTTTGTCATAACTCTTAATACGTCTCACTCCCTAACCAGAAGCCTCTGTGTCAGCACTCATTGGTTAAATTCTCCATTGCCTTAATGAAAATTCCCACACTCAGGGAATTTTTGTCTCTCAGGGGGAAAACAATGAAAGTCAAGATATGATGTCACCTTGAGCAGTTATTTCCTCTCTATATCTGCCCATTCCTCTTGTTTTCTAAATCATCATTGAGCTGAACTTTGGGAGCCATTTATTATATCTATGTCTTTGAGAAATCAGGTTTATACTTTCTTAATATCCTCTATACATGTTCCCTTGTCTCCATTCACATCCTAGTTCATCATCTTACCTCCTACGTGGCCTGTTTCAATAGACACTCTAACTTCTCCCTCCCTTCCTCTCTCTCTCTCTCTCTCTCTCTCTTCTCTCTCTCTCTCTCTCTCTCTCTCTCTCTCTCTTCTCTCTCTCTCTCTTCTCTCTCTCTCCTCTCTCTCTCTCTCTTCTCTCTTCTCTCTCTCTCTCTCTCTCTCTCTCTTTCTCTCTCTCTCTCTCTCTCTCTCTCTCTCTCTCTCTCTCTTTCTCTCTCTCTCTCTCTCTGTCTTTCTCTGTCTCTCTCTCTCTCTGTCTCTCTGTCTCTCTCTCTCTTCCCCTCTCTCCTCCCCCCACTACCTTGTATTAAAAGTTTTGGAAATACAGATAGAAAATCAGTGCAATGCATAACATGCTGGATCTGGTAGCAAAGAAATCTGAATTCAAATTCACCCTCTGCTACTCATTACTTGTGTGAAATGGGCAAGTCACTCAACCTTTATCTACCTCAGTTTCCTTATCTTTGAAATGGTGATAATAATAGTATTTACCTTCCAGGAGTATGATGAGAATAAAATGAGATACTTATAAAGGTTTAAAACTTGAAAGTGCTTTATATATGCTAGATATAATAACAATAGTTATTATTAATTATTGCTACTCTTATTATTATTCTCCAGCAACTCATGGTATAATTTTAGGAGTTAACCTATAAGAGTATAACACGTCTAAGAGTGTTTGGCTTAAAGCAGTAATATAAAGGCCCAGAAGTCCTTCGGGATCAAAGTTTGCAAGTCATACTCCTTCTCCACAAGCCTACCAGTAACTTGAACCTATCTCTACAAAATAACAGGAAGAGGGAGAGTAGTTTTCCAACATGACATTAAAGCTTTAGCTTCTGAGGCTCTTACTTTTACAAGAAGGCTAGGACAGAATTTCAGAGGGAATATGAATATTGTATTCTGGGGAGAATCTGAAATGCAGACTTGACTTTATCTTGAATTGACCCCAATCTACATCATTGTCAAAGACAGTCATATTCCATAAGAGCTGTATTTGAGATTTACATCAGATGTCCAATAGAAAAATAAATGACTCAATTTCCAGTACCCAGAGACTAGTTACTCAATTAATGATTTTCTTAATTTTAAAATAACAATAACGTGTGTAAATAGATAAATTGAAAGAGAGAGGGAAAGGGAGAGAGAGACAGAGAGACAGAGAGGGAGAGACAGAGAGAGAGAAAGATACCTTCTTTTATGGCCAGATGTTGCTTATCCAGCAAACTCAAAAGTAAGAAATGCAGTCAGGGATCAGAAATGGTTTGTTTTTAGAAATTTCTATGCAGCCAAAAAGGATTTTAAACTTCACAGTTTAGATTTCATATTCTTTGGGAGACAATGGGGAGGAAGAGGGCTAAGAGCCACAAAGGTATTAATGTGGCATTTAGGTCAGAAAAGGTTCTGCATAAATGTAGCTTATGCTGCATCATATGTCCTTTCCTTCTCTCTTTTCTAATTCATCATCTCTTAGTTTCCTGTCAAAAGCAAGTAAAGGCTGCCAGTCAGCTGAGCAGATATGAACCCTCTGCTCTGCCTCAGGCACTGCATTTTCAGGGTCTCTCCAAACATGACCCTTTGAAGCATAAAATATCCTTCTGAGTATTCTGAGAAGTCTATGAATGAGAGGAATAAAGATGACTAGAGGTCTGGGACTCCCTCTGAAAAAACTTCTTTCTCTCTCTGTGTCTACTCACAGAAACAGCTCTTCTATCTGAGAAGCTAGGAGAAAGACAGTTCTGGATGGCTGAATTTCCAATAAAACTGGAGTTGATCTACTTAAAGAACAAAAAATTGGTATGTTATGTGTTTTAATTTTTTAACAATCAACCGATAAGCACTTACTAAAATTTAATAGCTGTTTTTTTTATGTATTCATTTATGTGTGTCAGGAACTGTGCTATGTATGGGAGTCTCAGAATTACTGGGCATATTCCTACCTTCTCTTTAGCACATTGAACAAAATTTAACTTGATGGCTCAGGATAATTATGAATTCCCTCTTCTCTATCCCCCATGATGTACTGGGCACTGTGTCAGAGCAGATGCTTAACAAATTATAATTATTGAATATGTATTAAGGTATTGTGGTGGTTTGAGAATTATCAGGTGTAGGGGCTGACCAATACTTTCAGAGGCAGGGAGGTTTGGAATCAAGAACACTTTAAATTAAATCCCAACTTTAAAATCTCCTAGTTGTGTTACCTTGGGGCAATCATTTCATCTTTCTGGGCATCAGTTTCTCCATCTATTAAATATTAATTGATTATTAGCTCTAAATCTGTGCCCAGGAGGGAAAGCTGTCCTGACCTGAGTGTCATGTTTACACCTCCAGGTGGCTTAAACTATTTTGTCTTCATTGTGCCCTGAGTTTGAAGTTTAGAAAAGGCCATTTTTTTGAAAAACAAAAACCCATTTCTCTTTTAACACCCACATCCTCTTCCCTTGTGTATCCTGGACCATAAACATCTACCTCATTTCCTTTTCATTCATGTAAACTTGAAAATTTTATCTCCTTTATATCCCTGTTTGTATGGAAAGATTTAGTGGTTGTTGTTTTCTAAAGAAGTCCTTAAGGAGAGGAATTCTCTATTGCCAGGTCCAGGTTCCTTCATTTAGATGAAATGACACAATTGGCCAAGCTGACAACATTAGCACCATCATTTAGTAGTGAAAGCAGGTAGGCAGGGTGGCTTACCTATTGACTGAGTTATCTTTGGCCATTACCTTCAGTGGTTGAAGGACAGTCTGCAGGAATAGATTTCTATTTCAGTTCTCTATAGTGATTAGGCTTTGAACAAGAACATACGTGTGGAGTTATACTTAAAAATAAAGAAAAAAGAAAAAAAAATAGATTTCTCCAGAAGCATTGGTGAGAGTTGAGGGCTTGCTTATTAGCTGAGGGTTTGCATGGAATATTTTCCCAGCTGATATAACAATGGTTTAAATGATAGGCACTTACTCTTTCCAATTCATCTCCAAGCAGGGTGCAGATGGTGCCCATGCTCTCTTTTGCTATGCTCTTTGGAAGCTGTCATTAAGTGGCTCTTCCAAACAAACTGAAGACTGTGGCACAGATGAAAATGCCTCTATCCTCAATCAAAACACTCCCTTGACTGCTACTGGGTATAGTTTTTCATCCTAAATATCTAAGTACCAAACTACATTCTCTACCTGGAAAGAGTCTGCATCTCCTATTTGTCCAGTAGCCAACTTTTTTCTTCTATCTTGACATTCCTCTGAGAGGGTAGGTAATAAAAACACATTCAAGACTAAGACGAGGGCAATTTTGTTCCATTTTCCTGAGATTTCATTCTATTGTGCAAGAGTTGGAAGTAAATCATTTAAAAAGGAGCAAGAAAAAACCAAATATTGCTCCAGGTAAGAGTGAGGCCTCACTTTTTCTAGGAGTGCTTCAACTCCATTACTTCCTAAATACCACTTTCAAAGAGTCATCATACATCCCTTTAACATTAGGACAATATGAGATACCAGTCCTTGCAGGTGAGGAGAATGACTAAAAAGAATGTGTCTCTTTTACTTAGAATTTTATTAAAATTTACACACGCATACACATCTACATCATGTACATAATTTTCCATCAAATTATTCTGCTCTCTGAACCTGGAAACATCTTCCACTATCATGAAAATGATCATTATTAAAATTTTTGATAGCAGTTTATTTTACTTGTTTGATGAAATTAAAAATAAAAATAGGGATTGATGAATGAACAAGAGCAAGGGGAGGTCAGTGGAAGGCTTATAGAATCTGTTGCCATGCATGTGATGTCAAAAGAATTTAAAGAAGCTCCTTCCATTCCTGAATGGTAGGCAAACTTCCAATGGAGAACTAATTGAGATGCATAAGATTGGAAGTCATTGATGGATTATGAACTGCATGCCTGGGAGGAATACTCACACAAATAACATCAAAAATCAGTCTGAGACTCGATAAAAATAAGATATGAGAGGCTGCATGGTATAGCTAGCTATGGAATCAGGCCCACTTTGGTTTAATCCTACTTCCTCCACATATGTGGGCAAGTGACTTAATCTTTTAGACTCATTTTTCTCATCTATTAAATGGGAATAATAATAATAGCATCTAATGCTTGGTAAATCTTAAAGTGCTAGCTGCTGCTGTTGCTCCTGTGGTTGCTACTATTAGCTGTTCTTGATGGAAGGAGTTTCCACATTGGGAGTTCCTTGACTTGATGAAGGCATAGGCCCAGATTTTTTATTTTTAAAGTTCATGTTTACATAACACCTTATAATATGCAAATAAATCACTCAATCATTAAGTATTTGAGGGAATTAGGACAGCCAGTGGTTAATTGTGGGCATTGAATGAGCCACACTGACTTCATTTTGTGACTCAATTCTGGAGCTAGTTCATTTCCTTTTTTCAGTCAATTTTGTGTCAAGTCCACCTTCTGTCTTCTGAGAAAACTTTATTTCATTGTGGGATCTGTGAGAAAACTTTAATGAATTATTTGAACCTAACCCTGTGTACCTGGAAAGATAGACCACTTCTACCTGTTGCTTAGAGATGCTTAACTAAGACCTTACTGACCAGAAACCCTGTCAGATCCAAAGATTGATACAAGGAGTGATCTCACAATTATACATCTCAAGCTACCCATGTGTCTTGTCTGAAAACTGGCTCCATATTGATAAATCAGTTATTGTTTCCGTGTTCCTTTGATTGTTTACAAACACTTTGGAGAATGGGATACCTCCTTTTTTTCGTTCTGGGAAATTGTACCTAATCACTCTTCCCTTCCCAACTTAGAAAGTCTTTACTGCAATTAGAAATCAGATTACCTAATATTATATTCTAGTTAACTATTTCTTTTTAATTAGTTGGTCTTATTTAATTAATTGTTTATAATGTATAAAAGTCTGTTTCTCCCTTTATTTGGAGTTCAGTGCCAAAGCTGAGGAAGGCTCCAATTTGTTAATAAATCAAAATGCTAGGAAGCTCAAACCTGTGTTTGCTCACTCATTTCATCTATCATCTGCCACAATGTTAAGGATATATTAAACACCAGGAATTATATTAGGCCCTGGAGATACAAAGACAAAATACACCAACAACCCTGTGAAAAAGTAGTCCAAGGTTTATTATTCCCATTTTAAAGATTATGGAACTGTGCATCAGAAAGGTAAGACCTGTGGACTTGGTCAACCTGCTAGTGCCCAGACTGAGTCCAAATTCAGTGTTTGTGTTACTGTTGTTATTTTTTCCACTATTCTATGATGCTTTTTAAAAAGCATTTTACTTAAAATATTTTCCTATCAAGATTTTTGGTTTCTTAGCAATAGCCATATATAAGGCTAATTGATACATTTTTGATATATTTATAATACATAGAGGAAGAAAGGGAGATAGAAAATTGGGTGCCCCATACACTGTAGTTTCATACCTTGGAAGGTCAATTCCATTCCATGATAACTCTGGAGGTGTTATACAATCTTGGGCCAATTTTTAATCTATTCAACTCCCGGGTGATGTCTGTATGGGTGATCTATAATATAGATAAGTATCTATTAAGAGGTCCTTATTTTTTGTCCCTTTCCCTTACTCAGCCCTCAGTGATCCAAAAGCTTGAGGGAGATGAAAAGTCATTCCTTTTCATAAAATGGACAAAGGAACCTTACTTCAGAAGAGGAGTTCTTCATCTTGGATCTGTGAACTATAAACAACTGCATTTTAATACAATTGGTTTTCTTTGTATATTTTCTTCTTTCTTAGGAGTTTTATTTTATGCATTTCAAAAGATTATTTTGAAAAAGGGTCCACAAGTTTCATCAGATTCCTAAAGGAGCCCATGATACAATACAAATCATTCCTCAATTGATAAATGGTCAAAGGATATAGAACAGGCAGTTTTCCAATGAAGAAATAAGAACAATTTTAAGTTATATAAAAATCTTCTAAAATATTATTGATTAGGCAAATGAAAATTAAAACAACACTGAGCTATCATTTTATATCTATCAGACTGGTAAAATGAAGGGGAAAGTGACAAATGTTGAAGGGGATGTACAAAAATTAGTACACTAATTCACTGTTGGTGGAACTGTGAACTGATCCAAACATTGTGGAGAACAATCTGGAATTATGTCCAGAGTTCTAAAACTAGCCATACCATTTGACCCAGCAACACTAACTTACTAGCTTAGCCTTATACCATCAAATGTTGATTAAACAAAAGAGAATCACAAATAGAGAATGTTGAGGAAACCTATAAACAAACAAAAAATGGAGTTCTACTGATTAGAATACATGGACAAATGCAGAGAGTGAAGGAATGAGCTTGAGCTCAAGCACTATGGGAAGTGTGAGGGAGAAGAAACAGATCAACTGAGATAGATTTCAATTAACACCCAAAGGTAATTTCCTGGCTTCTATGGAAGCAAGTTAGAAATCAGGGATACCTTGAGAAATAGCCCCATTCCCCTCTTCCTTACCTATGACTTCAAGAGTTCTTTTTTTCTCTCTTTTTCTTGGTGTGCCCTAAGACACTTTAGAACCACAAGTATCAGCCTGGAAGAAGGAAATGAAGAATTCTGTTTCCCAAAGCTGTGGAGCCAACTCAGCCTTACACATAAGATATGTAGCATTGTATCAGCATTTTCTCTAGAAATTTGGAGAAGCTCACACAAAAATTCAAAAGGCTTGCTTAAATTTTTCGTCAGATGTATATGAGGTGGGGTGTCATTACAGGGACAGCTCTGAACTTATGAGTTCAAATTCTGTCACTGATCCATATTAATTATGAACAGGGCAAATCATTTCAACTCCAGGTAGCTCTCTAAAACTTTTTAAGTTATAGAGGAGTTGTAGGTCTGAAATAATGTGCTCCGAGTAAACACCAACCATTTGTACCCTTTACTCTTCAGACTCCTAGAGCAGTAATTCCTAATGCTTTTCAGAATGAGAAGGCCCTTTTTAACGCTTAAAAATCTAATGAATTCCCTCATATGACAGTTATTATGCTATTACTATGTTCTTATTGAGAAAATATGACGAATATGAATACATGAGAATATATGAATACAGTAGCATTTTACATCAATCTATATTTTCTTGATCACACCCTTATATTTGAAATATACTAAAATGCATGTGACTGTTATATTAGTTATTCAGCCCATATAAGGTAGGCTTATATATTTATTATACAGTCATACTAAACGTTTTGAGACAAGGAATACTACAAATGGAAGACTTGTCATGTGTATGAATTTGAAGATCAATTTTGACAGTACCAAGAAGTTGGGAACCTCTGGTCTAGAATATGAACACGAGCCTCTTTTTCCATCAGAAGTATGAACTGAAATTAGATTCTAGAAAATGGAGCATTAAAGTAGAAAGATACAAAGTAGTTTGTTTGGGAGCCTATAGATTATAATATCTTCCATTATATAACTTGTTTGTACATAATTAAAAGGGATGTAGCGTGTGTCAATCAATGCAGAGGCCATAGAGCTTTTACCTCGGGTTGAAGTCAATCCCTCCTTAGCTAAACTTCCAACTGAAGAAGAATTTTTGAGTGCCATTAGGCTCTTCTCATGTGGCAAAGTACCTGGCACTGATTCTATTCCAGCTGAGATTTACAAGGTAGGGGAACCATTGTTCATACAAAAGCTGATTGAAATATTCCAGGTTATATGCAAGAGGAGGTTGTCCCCCAGGAGTTCAAGGATGTCTCCATGGTCTATTTCTATAAAGGTAAAGGGAACAGATTGTCCTGTGACAATCACAGGGGTGCTGGGGGGATCTCTCTCTTAGTCATTGCTGGCAAGATTCTTGCTAGAGTCCTCCTTAATAGGCTGATCCTCCACCTGGAAGATGATCATCCACCTCACAGCCAATATGGCTTCAGAAAGGGCCAAGGAACATTCGATATGGTACTTGCTGCCTGACAACTCCAGGAGAAATACCAGGGGCAAAACAGAGTTCTATACACATTTATAGATCTGACCAAGGCCTTTGACACTGGTAGTCGCAAGGGTTTATCGAAAATTATGTCAAAATTTGGTTGCCCAGAGAAGTTCATCAGCATCGTATGTCAATTTCATTATGGCATGTTTGCCTGGGTTCTGGACAGTGGACAATGCTCTCATACCTTCCTAGTCACCAATGGAGTGAAACAGAGCTATATGCTTGCTCCCATGCTTTTCAGTATGATGTTTACAGCCATGTTGCCAAATGCTTTCAATGAAGATGAACATGGCATCAAGGTCAACTTCTGTGCTGATGGTAAGTTCTTCAATTTGAAAAGGCTACAAGCCAAGACCAAAGTGGAGGGAGTGTTGGTGTATGTTTTTCTGTTTGCAGATGATTGTGCACTCAATGCAGCCTCTGAAGCTGAGATGCAACAAAGCATGGATCAATTCTCTGCTGCCTGTGCTAATTTTAGCTCAATAATTAACACCATGAAAACATAGGTGCTCCATCAGCCACTATTACACCATTTTATATGTGGAAACATCAGTTACAACAAATGGAGAAGTTTTGAATGCTGTAGATAAGTTCACTTACCATGGTAGTATACTTTCCATTGACAATGAGGTTGACACACACATTGTCAGAGCTAGCTCTGTGTTTGGGAGGCTCCAAAGAAAATTTTGGGAGAGAAGAGGTATTAGACTGACTACCAAACTGAAGGTCTACAGAACTGTTGTGCTGACTTCATTGTTGTATGCCTGTGAAACATGGACAGTCTACCAGTGCCATGCCAGGAAACTGAATCACTTCCACTCAACTGTCTTGGGAAGATTCTGAATATCACCTGGCAGGATAAGGTACTTGCTTGAACTAAGCTGTCAAACATTCAAGCTATGCTTCAGAGAGCACAACTCTGATGAGCTGGCCATGTTGTTCAAATGCAAAATATATGCTTGCCAAAAGACTATTTTATGGAGAACTTGCATGGGTCAGAAGACATGGGGGTCAAAAGAAGCAATACAAGGACACACTCAACGTCTCTCTCAAGAACTTGGGATTAAATTGTGTGACATGGGAGACACCGGCGCAAGACCACTCAGCATGGCCTGCTCACATCAGAAAAGGTGCTGTGCTCTATGAGCAAAGCAGAATTGAGACTGCACAAAGGAAACATAGGATGCAAAAATTTGGAGTAAGCACCCCAAATGTTCACAGGGACAATCTATGCCCAATCTGTGGTAGAATATTCTGAGCTCATATTGATCTGATCAGCCACAGTTGTACGCACTCAAACTTCACTTCAACATGGTGATGTCATTTTGGTCCTCTTCGAAAACGAAGGACAACAACCAACCAAGATAGCATATTTCTCTCTCTTTGAATTGTGATTTCCTTAAGGGTAGAGACTGTCTTTTTGCCTTTCTTTGTATCCCCAGAATTTAGCATGGTGTGTGGCATAAAGGAGTCATTTAAAAAGTGTTTATTGACTGACTGACCTGCATGAGTCTGCATTGTTGCAAGAGCAATCCTCTTAAAGTTATGGGGTTATATCTGAGTTCTCTCATTTACTACCTTGTGACTTCAAATAAATCACTTGCCCTTATTGATTATCAGTTTCTTGATCTATAAAATGGGCAGAATCTATAAAGCCTGCAGAACTTCCCATGGGGGTTGGCGTTGTCAAAAAATTCTTTATAAATTGTCAGAAGGGAAATGTTTGAAAGTAAAAGAAGGTGGGCTGATCATGTGGCAAAAGGGCAAGGGATCAACAGCAGATAACTAGAGAGGTCTATTGTTATCCCCCACATGTCAAAAAAGAAGCTGGTCTGTAAACATCCTATTCATGTTCAAAGTTATAATTACTATTTATGAATTTCCCTCCATTTCATTTCTGCCCATTACTTTCTCTCTCAGCTTCTCTTTCTACCTTATCCCTGTTATCTTACCTTGTCCCTACACTTTACCACCTCTTGAAGAGTTTCTCCCCATCCTGCCCCCCTGGGCTACAAGAAATGATAAGTTAAATGATCTTACAAAGGCATGGGAAGAGTTGCTGAAATGACGAAGAGCAAAGTGAGGAGAACCAAGAAAACGTTGTATACAATGTCATAAGAATGACTTTGAGCAACTAAGTCATTTTGACTATTATAAATACACAAATTAAAAATAAAGGACATATGAAGAGAGTCTTTTTGTACCCAGAGAAAGAACTGCTAAATAGAAGTACATATGTATGTGTGAAGAAATAGAAGTTGCATGTATGTATATACACACATATTATATATACATATATATGTACACACATACATACATACCTATTTGTGTCTAATGGCAACCATCTCTATGGTGTGGGGGGGGAAGAAAAAAAGGAATTTATATGATAACTTTTTTGCATATTTAAAGGGAATTGTAAGTTGTAATGGTAGTTTTACCGTTTCATGTGCAGTCTTATTTATCTGTGTTATGGAAATTTTTGGATTTTTCCCTGTGAATTAAAAATAAAATAAATTATAAAAAAAGAAGAAAATTGTGAAGCTCTTATTATGTGGTTGAGTGGACTTCCTGTGGTGAACTTAGGGAAGGATTTATATGAGAATCACTCAGGATTGGTAGCCATGGATAGCTCTCAATCATTCTGACAGATCTATTTGAGTATTTTGGTAACCTCCCTCACAGAGTTATTGTGAGGACCAAATGAGGTAATGTGTATAATATAAAGCATTTTGTGAACTTTAAGGTGTGTGATTATCAGCTCTGTGATTATCAGATGAGATAATGTGTATAGAAATGCTTTGAAAACAACCTGCTAGTGTATCTATGGTAGACAGTATAATCACTGAGTACAACAGTGAGTGACCTTACTCTACCGCCAAGCTGTTAGGAAGGGACATTTATCTCAACTTTCAGAAAGGAAAAAGGTTCAAGACCCACTTAGGATGAGGAACATTAGAATTGTGGATGAGAGAGATGTACTTTCATTTAATCCAAATCCTCTGTAAAAGTAGAAAGCATGTCCTTAAAAGCCTCTTTTATTTAAAGCAGGCAGTGTCCATAATCGTCCCTCCAGATTATCACTCACAATTTGGGACACATTATATTTCTGTAAGCAGGTTTTGAGAAGGAAGAGTTATTGCTGAAGAGAAAAATGAGCAAGGCAGGTCAGAAATGATCCAATTAAGGGAAAAAAAGGAGCAAACAACCCAAAATGACTGCAGGCAGTATCTGCTCAGGGGATCTTCGATTTGACTTATACAAAGGGAAGGATTTTCAGGGTTTGTTTTTTTTTTTTCTCTTTCTGCACACAGATCATCAAATCCAAGAGTGGCAGATGGTATGCGTCCGTCCATTGACTATATACAGAGTGACTCAGACAGCTTTACCCCAAATCACCTCTACAAACATTTTAAAATAGTATATCATTTTCCTCAGCAGCTCATTATCTCTAAAAATCCAAGTGATCATGACAGGTAAAATGTGCTTGCTGAGTTTTATTGAATTGGGCAGAAACTTGGTATAGTGAAAAGATCAAGTAACTGTGGGATACCAGAGATTCCAATCTGTATTCTGCAACAAGTACATTGTGGGAACTAGGCCAAAGCACTTGAACTTTCCAATCCTCAATTGCCCCAATATATAATGAGGAATAAGATCCTTCTAGTACTCACTCAATGAGCTTTGCTTTGAAGAAGGCATTCATATTTATAGAAAGTCAAGATACACTAGAGTCATATTAGAAAGTACTTCTTATATCATCCATAAATTGTCCATTTCTCCATAAATGTTAACAATACTAATAATAACTAACATTCATATAGCACCTTAAGTTTTGCAAAAGCACTTTACAAATGTCACCTCTGATGCTCACAACATCCTGTGAAGGAGGTGTTATCATACCTATTTAACAGAGGAGAAAAAGGAGGCAAGTGGAGGTGAATTGACTTGCTAACTAATTTAGAAAGCTAGAAAATGCCTGAGGCAGGATTTGAGCACAGATCTTCCAGACTCCAACTCCAGTACTCCATATTTCTTACTTCTATATTGTAATGCTAAATGTGAGAGTTAACATTTACTCTTATTCATTCAAAAAAATAATACTTAACCAGTTAGTGCTCAGAAGAAGAAATCAAAACTATCAAGTTGCATAAAAATGTTCTAAATTGCTTATAAATAGAGAAATGCAAATTAAAACAACCTTGAGGTACCACTTCACCCCCATTAGATTGGCTAACATGATAGAAAAGAACAGTGACCAATGCTAAAGGGGATTTGGAAAAATTAGGGACACTAATGCAGACATTGGTGGAATTGTAAACTGTGTCTACCATTCTGAAAAACAATTTGGAACTATGTCCAAAAGGAAATAAAACTGTACATACCCTTTCACCCAGTAATACCTCCTTCTAAGACCACTACTAGGTTGATGAATCCAAAAAAAGCAAAGAAAAAGGAAAAACACACATATAAAAAAATATTTATGGCACCTCTTTTTTTTCTAGTAAATAATTGAACACCAAGAAGACAGAGTCAAGATGGCTGAGTAATAGCAGGGATTTCTAGAGCTCTCCCTGCAAACTGAACCTAAAACCCGCAAAAAATGACTCTAAACAAATTCTGTAGTTGCACAATACACAGAATGATGGAATGAAGCAAATTTCTAGCCCAAGATAGCCTGGAAATTCTATGGGAATTGACTATCATGCTGGTCTGCGAGCAGAGCACAGTCCAGCATGGGCTCTGCCAGCACAGATGGGATCTGGGCAGGCCTAGAGGGAGGCAGGGTAACTGAATCCCTGACACTTGTGGGAGTTTATAGACTTCACAACTCCAAAACACTGAGGACAAATTGGAAGGTCAGTGGAAAAAAACTGTCAGACCTGTGTGACAAAGTAGAGTGGTCAGGTTCCAGTACCAGGGCAGCTAAGGGGTAGAGGAGCCCAGGACAGCAACAGTAGAGGCAGAAGCAGTAGCTGTTTTTGGAGTTCTAGGCTGACAGATTGTGGAGGGATTGAGCAGCTGACAGTACAACCCCACCCCCAACAGAAGCAGAAAACTACCTTGACAAAGAACTCAAAAGTCAAGTAAATGGCTGGGGAAATTAGCAAAAACTGGAAAAAGAATCACACTGTAGAACCTTACTTTGTTGATAAGGAAGATCAAAATATGCAAAAAGAAGATGACAAGGTCAAAGCTGCTACATCCAAAGCTTCCAAGAAAAATATGAATTGGTCTTAGGCCGTGAAAAAACTCAAAAACAGATTTTGAAAATCAAATAAGAGAAGTAGAGCAAAAATTGAGAAGAAAGATGAGAGTGATGCAAGAAAATCATGAAAACTGAGTCAATTGCTTGCTAAAAAGGACCCAAAAAATGCTGAAGAAAATAACACCTTAAAAAATAGATACATGCAAAAGAGATCCAAAAAGTCAATGAGGAGAAGAGTTCTTTAAAAAGCAGAATTGGCCAGATGGAAAAGGAGGTCCAAAAGCCCACTGAAGAAATTAATTTCTTAAAGATTAGAATGGAGCAGATGAGAATTAATGACTTTATGGAAAACCAAGAAACTATAAAACAAAACCAAAGAAATGAAAAAACAGCAGACAACGTGAAATACGAAAAGCAACTGACCTGGAAAATAGATTCAGGAGAGAATTATTTAAAATTTATTTTTTAAAATTATTGGGTTACCTGAAAGTCATGATAAAAAAGAGAGCCTAGACATCATATTTCTACAAAGTATCAATAAAAACTGCCCTGATATTCTAGAAAGAGAGGGTAAAATAAATATTGAAAAAAATCCACTGATCATCTCCTCAAAGAGATCCTGAAAGGAAAACTAGCAATATTGTAGCCAAATTCCAGAGCTCCCAGGTCAAGGAGAAAATATTGCAAGCAGCCAGAAACAAATTTGTGGAAATGCAATCAGGATAACAAAAACTCTAGCAGTTTCTACATCAAGGGATCAGAGGGTTGGGAATGTGATGATACAGAGGTCAAAGGAGCTAGGATTAGAACCAAGAATCACCTACCCAGCAAAATTGAGTATAATACTTCAAGGGAAAAGTTGGTAATTCAATGAAATACAGAATTTTCAAGTGTTTTTGATGAAAAGACCAGAGCTGAATAGAAAATCTGACTTTTAAACACAAGAATCAAGAGAAGCAAGGAAAGGTAAACAGGAAAGAGACATCATAAAAACTAAATTTGAATTGTTTACATTACATGGAAAGATATATTTGTAATTCTTTAGACTTTTCTCAGTACTGGAGTAGTTGGAGGGATTGAATACATATAGACAGAGGGCATAGGGTGAGTTGAATATAAAGGGATGATATCTAAAATAATAAAATTAAGGTGTGAGAAAGAAATATATTGAGAGGAGAAAGGGAGAAACAGAATGGGGCAAATTATCTCTTACATAAAAAGTACATAGAAAAGCTTTTTCAATGCATGGGGAATAGTGGGGAGGTGAGAGGCAAAGAGTGAACCTTACTCTCATCAAATTTCCTTAAGGAAGGTGTTACATGCACACCCAATTTGGTATGAAAATCTATTTTACACTACAGAAAAGTAGGAAGGAATGGGATGAGGGGTGAGGGGGAATTATAGAAGGGAGGGCAAATGGGAGGAGGGGGTAATTAGAAGTAAACACTTTTGAGAAGGGACAAGATCAAAAGAGAGAATAGAATACATGGAGGGCAGGATAAGAAGGAGGGAAATATAGTTAGTCTTTCACAACATGACTGCTTTGGAAGTGTTTTGCAAGACTACACATGTGTAACCTAAATCCAATTGCTTACCTTCTCAATGGAGGTGGGTGGGGAGGGAGAAAGAGAGAGGTTGGAATTCATAGTTTTAAAAATGAATGTTAAAAATTGTTTTTACATGCAACTGGGAAATAAGACATACAGGCAATGGGGTATAGAAATCTATATTGTCCTATAAGAAAATAGAGGGGAAGGTGATAAGAGAAGGGAGGAGTGTGATAGAAGGGAGGGCAGATTGTGGGAAGGGGCAATCAGAATGCATGATGTCTTGGGGTAGGAAGAGGAGAGAGATAGTGAGAAAATTTGGAACTCAAAATCTTGTGGAAATGAATATTGACAATTAAAAATAAATTAATTCATAAAAAAGGAAAAGAAAAGAATTGGATACTATATGATTGTGATCAGTTACTATTTATAAGAAATTATAATACAGATGGTTTCAGAAAATCTTGAGAAGACCTATGTGAATTGACACCAAGTGAACTGAGTAGAACTCTATAGACCATTGCTCACAGTAACAGCAGCATTTAACAACAATTAACTGTGTAAGACTCACCTACTCTCATTAATACAATGATCCATGACAATTCCAAAAGGCTCATGGTGAAAATCTATCTACTGCCAGAGAGAGAACTAATGAACTCTAAGTGCAGATAGAAAATTTTTCTTTCATTTTTTTCCTTTTCCCCTTTGCAACATGGCTAATGTGGAAGGTGTTTTTCATGACTTCACATGTATAATGGTTATTATATTATTTACCTTCTTAATGGGTGAGAGAGGGGAAGAAGAGAAGGTGAGAATTGGGAACCAAAATAAAATTTACTAAACAGGTAATAAGAGATACTATTTGTATAAAAAAGAAGTTTGATAGATTTGGGAAAAATGTTCATGGTGGCTTAAATACTTCTTCAATAATAAGTAGAGTATTAAGTCCAACATTTCACATTACTATTACTCTCTACTCACAACAATGTAGATCAGCAGCCAGTGTTGATTCACTCCCATCTTCACAGTATATATCTATGTATCTAGTTATTTTTCATGCCTCCTGTTAGAATGTATGCTTATTGAGGGCAGAGATTTTTTGAACATCTATGTATCTATGTATCTATGTATCTATCTACCTATCTGTCTGTTTGTCTGTCTATGTCTATATGTATCTATATCTCTATATATTTCTGTGTGTGTATGTGTGTGTGTGTGCTTGTGTGTGTATGTGTGCATCCCCAGCATTTAGCATAGTGGAAAACAGATAGTAAGCACTTAACAAATACATGCTGAGTAATCGATTCACATACCAGTGTCTTTGGACACTGAGAGATTGTTGTTTGACTACATTCACATAGCTAAGTATGCCTGGTGGGAGAGACTTTGAACTGAAGTGTTCCTGACTCCCATACTGGAAGTCTATCTACTGAGCTTTGCTGTTTATTTTCTAGAAGGAAGGAAGGAAGGAAGGAAGGAAGGAACGAAGGAAGGAAGGAAGGAAGGAAGGAAGGAAGGAAGGAAGGAAGGAAGGAAGGAAGGAAGGAAGGAAGGAAGGAAGGGAGGGAGGGAGGGAGGGAGGAAGGAAGGAAGGAAGGAAGGAAGGAAGGAAGGAAGGAAGGAAGGAAGGAAGGAAGGAAGGAAGGAAGGAAGGAAGGAAGGAAGGAAGGAAGGAAGGAAGGGGAAAAAATATCTTTATTCAGCATTCGGATATTTAGGAAAAGTCAGAGCTTGCTGGAAATTTGAATGGATAAATATCTCTCTCAAATCCTTATTACTGACACACTTAACTCTAGTCCCCATGGTTTCAAAGAGTAAACCATAGCCCTTCTATATCCAGCATCCAAAGATTTAGAAACACAACTCACTAAATCGAGTTTTTCAGTCACATAAGAGGATAATTAAAGTTCATAATGATGATGACCCGAGGCACTGAAACATTCTGAATTGCTTTCTGAATCATCAAAGAAAGATTAAATTATGTTTCTCCAGCAGTTGTAGTGTTTCACTTTCTTTTAATTCTTTGAAAATTGGAAATCCATGTGTGGTAACAGTTAACCAAAATATTTGATTACCAAAAACCCCACATCAAATAAAAAGGTGAATTATAGTAGAATAAAGAAGATTTATGTATATATATATATATATATATATATATATATATATATATATATATATATATATATATATATATATATATATATATGTGTGTGTGTGTGTGTGTGTGTGTGTGTGTGTGTGTGTGCGTGTATACATATATATGTAAGTGTGTATATGTATATATATACACATGTATTTGTATACATATATATTTAAAATTAAATACACATTGCTCTTTATGCAGGAGACTATTAATTTAAAGATCAGGATCATAATTGTAAAAATGTGGTGTATTTGACATTTACACTTCAGAGAATGTTAGGTTTGAGAAAAAATCTAGAGGTCATCTGATCTAACCTCACCTTTTTATCCATGAGAACATTGAGACACAGAAATATTATCTAAATTGTTTAAAATTACACAGCATTTTAGTTGCAAGGCAGGGACTGGAACCCAATCCTCTTGATCCCAAGTTGATCCACTGTTCTATCCCCTTTTTTCATGAAGCTTCGCAGTTCAACTAAATCAGTGTTTATTCCCTAATAGAATCATTTCCCAGCATCTGCTTCACTACTCCTATTACTCTGTAGTAGAGTACTAGCCAGAGCAGACAACCTGCCATTCTTCATTCAAGTCATATTTTCCTTCCTCCTTTCCTTTGGTAAAGATATACTTGTAATGCCCTACCTCCCTAGTTCTATATTATTAAATCTGACTTGCAGTCTCCTCTAGAAAGGATTTCTTGCCTCATTTTCCTCCTTATTTGAAAAGGTCTTCATTTTCTCCAATCTCACATGGCACTTTGCACTTTCTTTATGTTATTGTTATTTTACCTTCTAGTTGTTATATGGATGATAATTATGATAATAGCTAACATTGACATAAATTGTTATGGTTTACGTAGTGATTGATCCATAATAATTGTCTCATTTGATACTTACAGCAAGGTTATGACCAAGTATTATACCCATTTTGCAGGTGAGGAAACTGGAACTCAGTGAAGCTAAGTAACTTGGCTAAGGTTACACCACTAAAAACTTTCATTTTCCATGCATGTAATCCCTAACACTGTAAGCTACATAAGGGTGAAGACGGTAATATATAGACATGTTTGTGTTTGTCCTTCGTTGCTGAAGAAGATCATGCCATCAGAGAAATGATGACATGACTTGCACTTGACTTTGTTTTGAGTGAGGGAGGGCTGTGCAAGGTTCCCAGCCTCACTTCTCCTGAGCCGTCTCAATCCAGTGACCAGATATTCATCAGAATGACTGCAGATGACCCGGGATGCGCTGCAAGACCTTGAGCCCTTTAGAACAAAGTCTTTGCAGGTACTCACTTAGGATAAGGTAATGCCAATTCATTGAATAGTACTCTTTAACAAGTAGCCAGGGCATGTCTGCTTTAATGACACCAAGAAAATGAAAGGATTCCAGTTAAGTCTAGGGTTGTTAGTACAGTGATTTTCCTTTGTCTTCAATAGTGTGGTACATCCAAAACAAATGCACATAATATGATGAAAATCAGCTTAGCCTTATTAGGAGACAAAACCTATTATAAAGTATGGTTATCAAATAACTAAGATTTAAAGAACCAAAAAACAAGATCAGCTGCCAAGCAGCAGTGAATCATAAAAAGGGGAGGCATGGAGAAAGGTAAGTTTATTTATTTATTTTTTGTCTCCAGTGATCTCTCCTGGGCAATTTCATTTATTTATTTATTTTCAACATTCATTTTCACAAGATTTTGAGTTCAAAATTTTCTCCCTATCTCTCCTCTCTCCCCAAGACATCATGCATTCTGATTGCCCCTTCCCACAATCTGCCCTCCCTTTTATCACACCCCTCCCTTCCCTCATCCCCATCTCCTCTATTTCATAGTAGGGCAAGACAGATTTCTATACCCCATTACCTGTATTTCTTATTTCCCATTTGCAAGTAAAAACAACTTTTAACATTCATTTTTTAAACTTTGAGTTCCAACTGTTCTCTCTTCCTCCCTCCCCACCTATCCCCACTGAGAAGGCAAGCAACTCAATACAGCTTACACATGTGTAGTTATGCAAAAGACTTCCATAAAAGTCATGTTGCAAAAGGCTACATTTCCCTCCATCCTATCCTGCCCCCATTTATTCTATACTCTCTTTTGACCTTGACTTTCCCAAAAAGGGTTTATTTCTAATTACTCCCTCCTCCCATTTGCCCTTCCTTCTATCATTCCCCACACCCCACTTATCCCCTTATCCCCTACTTTCCTGGGTAAGTAGTGTAAGCTAGATTTTCATACCAAATTGAGTATGCATATTATTCCTTCTTTAAGCCAAATGTGATGAGAAAAAGCTTCACTTTTTCCCTCTCACCTCCTCCCTTTTCCCCTGTATTGGAAAAGCTTTTTCTTGCCTCTTTTATGGGAGATAATTTGCCCCATTCCATTTCTTCCTTCCTTCCCCTAATCTATTCCTCTATCACCCCGTAATTTAATTTTTTTAGATATCATCCCTTCCCATTCAGCTGTCCCTGTGCCCTCTGTCAATAAAAAAAAAAATATGGAACATTTCATGAATTTGTGTGTCATCCTTGCCCAGGGATCATACTAGTCTTCTCTGTATCCTTCCAATTTCAGTATATGTGCTGTCGAAGCAAACATAAGAGGTAAGTTTATCAAGTCACTAAGTAACAGCAAAATCTGTCCAAGCACATTTTTGTCCACTCTCCAACAGTCAGTGATCTAGATAAAGCTCTCCTTGCTCATGACTATATTCATTTTGGGGTAACAGCACCTTTCCTTTATACTCAGTTAATGCCTGGCCTAGCCTCCAAATTTCATGGAGTTCCATCTCTTGTGTTTTTTTGATCTCTCCTCTCATCTTACATCTGAAAGTTCTATCAACAGTTCCCATTGGCACCCTTGCCAATAAGGGGCTAGATATATATGGTACAGCACTAAAAAAAATTTTTAATTGGACTCTGAAACTGCAAAGGAATTGAGTAGCTTCCTTTTCTGAGACTTTATATCATAGATGTATCATTATTTCTTTCTGATCAATCTGTCATCATTTTTCCCCTGTGCATGCCATTTCAAGTCATTCTCAAATACCTACTTTCTGTTAAGATTAGCACAACTCCTATCCTTGCCCTTTCACTACAGGAAGTAGGAATTATAACTCAATGCCCTAATTCCATTCAGCTGTTTTTATGAATGGAATTGTATCATCTTCACTATGATCACAGTTTAAATTCTCATGGCATTAACAATAATGCCCCTCCCCAGACTCTCGCTGTTGAAACTTCCTCTGAGTAAAAAGACCTAAAAAATAGTGATGCCTTATGCAGCCACAGAAATGAACACGGCTTAGCTTGCCTTTTCACTACGTGGTTACACACACACACGCGCGCACACATGCACACACATACACACACATACACACACTGAAAAACTGACCAACGACTATGTTCACTCAGCATGCCAAAGTAACTATTTGTTCCTGTCTTTCTGATATTTTGTGTCCCACCCTACCTCAACCTATGTATACACACTGAAAGATATCTATAAGAAATGTCATATGTCTATAAGATAATGCTGTAGTTTAGGACACAGGATTCCACTGAGGTGTGGATAAGTGTTTGAGCACATCAAAAGACTACAGAGTTGGGGGAAGAGCCAAGATGGTGGAGTTATAGTAGGGACTTCTCTGAGGTCTCCCCCAAATCCCTCCAAATGCCTGTAAAAATGACTCAAAACAAATTCTAGAGCTATAGAACCCACAAAATGACAGAGTGAAACAAATCCTCAGTCCAAGACAACCTGGAAAGTCACCAAGAAGTGTAGATTGCCCTGAGCAGGCAGTAGAGCCCAGTCCAGTGTGAGTGCCCTACTGGATGCCTGACCAGGCCTCAAGGGACTTAGTCATTGGCACCTGTGGCATTTTTCAGATTTCTCAACCCATGAATGCCAAAAAGGTCAGTGGAAAAACTCTGTGGGGCCTGAGTGACAGAGGAGTACACAGTCTGACTGGGTCCATCCCCAGACCCAAAGTCGTAGGGGTGGTGGCTGTGGCAGCCAATGGTGGCTGCAGCAACATCAGTGGCAGAGGCTGCTTCCCGAGCTCTGAACCCACAAATGGTGGGGAAATCAAGTGGCTGATATAAAGTACCTGAAGCCTGGGACCCACTCCCACACCCACTGCCACTGGAAGCAGAGACCTACCTTGACAAGAGTTAGAAAGTCAAATATTTGGCTAGGAAGATGAATAAACACCATAAAAGAACTCAGATTATAGAATCTTACTTTGCTGACAAAGAATATCAAAACATACAACCAGAAGATGACCACAGAGTCATAGCTCCTACATCAAAATACTCCAAGAAAAATACAAATTGGTCTCAGACAATGAAAGAGCTCAGAAAGGATTTTGAAAATCAGGTAAGAGAAGTAGAAGAAAATTGGGGAAGAAAAATGAGAGTGATGCAAGGAAATCACAAAAATGAGTCAACAGCTTGCTAAAGGAGACCCCTCAAAAATACTGAAGAAAATAATACCTTAAAAATGGACTAATACAAATGACAAAAGAAGTCCAAAAAGTCAATGAGGAGAAGAATGCCTTAAAAGCAGAACTGATCAAATGAAAAAGGAAGTCTAAATGTTCACTGAAGAAAATAATTCTTTAAAAATTATAATGGAGCAAATGGAAGCTAATAACTTTATGAGAAATCAAGGAATGAAAAAACAGAAACAAAAGAATGAAAAAATAGAAGACAATGTGAAATATTTCATAGGAAAAAAACACTGATCTGGAAAATAGATTCAGGAGAGATAATTTAAAAATTATTGAAGTACCTGAAAGCCATGATGAAGAAAAAGAACCTAGGCATCATATTTTAAGAAAGCATAAAGAAAAACTATCATGATATTCTAGGACCATATGATCAAAGAGAAATTGAAAGAATCCACTAATCATCTCTGGAAAAAGATCCTAAAAGGAAAACTTCTAGGAATATTGTAGCCAAATTCCAGAGTCTCCAGGTCAAGAAGAAAATATTACAAGCAGCCATAAATAAACAATTTAAGTATTGTGGAAATACAATCAAGATAACACAAGATCTAGCAGCTTCTACATTAAGGGATTGAAGGACTTAGAACATGACCTTCTGAAGGTCAGAGGAGCTAGGATTAAAATCAATAATCACCTATCCAGCAAAACTGAGTATAACCCTTTAGGGGAAAATGGATATTCAATGAAATAGAGGACTTTCAAGCACTTTTGATGAAAAGAGCACAGCTGAAAAAAAATGTTTGACTTTCAAATACAAGAATCAAGAGAAGCATGAAAAGATAAATAGGAAAGAGAAATTATGAGACACTATAGTTGAACCGATTACATTCCTATATAGAAAGATGATATCTGTAACTCATGAGACCTTTCTGAGTATTAGGGTTGTTGGAGGAAATAGATAATAGGTAATAGATAGATAGATAGATAGATAGATAGATAGATAGATAGATAGATAGATAGACAGATAGATAGACAGACAGACAGACAGATGGCACAGGATGAGATGAATATGAAGGGATGATATCGAAAAAATAAAATTAAGGGGTGAGAGATGAATATATTGGGAGAAAGAGAAAGGGAGAGATAGAATGGGATAAATTATCTCACATAAAAAAGACAAGGAAAAGGCTTCACAATGAAAGGGAAGTGTGAGGAGGTGACAAGGAATGAATGAACCTTATTGTCATCAGATTTGGCATAAGGAGGGAATGACTTACACACTTACTTGGGTATCTTACTCTACAGGGAAGTAGGGGGAAGGGGCATAAGGAGGGAGGAGAAAAGGGAAGGTAGATTAGGGGATGGGGTAGTCAGATGCAAACACTTTAGAAAAGGGACAAGGTCAAAGGAGAAAATAACATAATTGGGGGTCAGGGTAGGATGGAAGGAAATATAGTTAGTCTTTAACAGCATGACTATCACGGAAGTATTTTGCATAATCACACATGTATAACCTATATTGAATTGCTTGATTCTCAATGAGAGTGGGTGAGGAGGAAAGAAGGGAGAGAATTTGGAATTCAAAGTTTTAAAAACAGATGTTAAAAAATTGTTTTATATGAAACCGGGAAATAAGATATACAGCAATGGGGTATAGAAATCTGTCTTGCCCTTCAAGAAAGTAAAGGGGGAGGTAATAAGAGGGGGGATGATAAAAAGGAGGGCTGACTGGGGGAAGAAGTTATCAGAGTGCATGTCATCTAAGGGTGGGGGGTGGGGAGAGATGGGGAGAAAATTTAGAACTCAAAATCTCATGGAAATGAATGCTGAAAACTAAAAACAAATATTTTTTTTTAAAAAGGGATAAAAAGACTACAGATTTATTTTAGATTCTATCTTCATATCAACAGCTCTTTTACACAACTGTCAAAATATCAAGGTCCGTAGGTTCTGTTGTTTCTATTCATTTGTATCCCTATTACCAAAAGCAGTGCTGATCTCTATGATTCTCTTCCTTCTCCTTATTCTCTTGTGTCTTCCATTGCCTGTAACTTCTCCTGCACCATTTTGTTTTTATACAGAAAAACTGACATTACCCTGATGTTCACAAGCAAACAGAATACTTCTTCTCTTCCAAATAGCTACTGTTGAATCACAACAAGCTGGCTCTGACCTTTTGGTCTTAGCCCCTTCTGAGATGTTTTCCATGATATTTAGATGTAGCTTCTTTGCTGCTGTAGAGACTTGTTTTCTGGCTCCTTTTGGATCTATAATCACTTAAGAAAATTGATGTCTTAATTGCTAAGGTTTACTGTATCTCTTCCACCAGTCTTCTATATGGCCTAAAATTCTCACAAAAAGAGATAATTTTTGAGTTAGACAACAAAGGTTGGAAATTGTTGCCAGTGACATACTGCTAAATATATGTGTTTACTGTTTTTTGAGAAGAATGAGTGAACCTTGAAGGATGAAATGGAGTGAGGAGTCTTTCCCATTATCTTCTAGTCTTTCCCATTATCACTTGGAAATAGATCATCTAATTGTCACCTTGGACACCTTAGCAAATACAGAGGACAGATGAGTTCATCATTTGGACAACAAATGAGCATGTCAGTAGCAAATTGGGAAGTAACAAGAGGAAGTAGCATAGGGCTCTGAAGCAGAAAGAAAAGTAATTGGGTGCTAAAAAGGAACAAGAAGGAAAGGGAAAGCAGCCCAAGATGAAAGTGATGATATAAGAATTAGACATATGATCAAAACACAATTATCATTACCAAGCTCACGCCTTCAAAAAATAGATATGAGAAGATATCTCCTTTGAAGAGGCAAGGGATGATAGCGATGGAATATTACATATAGAATCAGATTTTCTCAATAGGTTGATTAGTTTTGCAAAACATTTTCCTTTCTCTTTTTTATTCTTTGTTAACATGAATGACTGTTCCTAAAGGGTTGTAAGGAGAGACATCTTGGGAAATGTAAATTTTTTTAAAAAAAGATCATTTATTTAATTAAATGAAGATATTGAAAGGAAGAAAAAGCACCAAAGGCTAACTTTGCCTATTTATCACCAACCTCATAGGGCTGTAGAAGATCAAATGAGATAATACATGTAAAGTGCATTGCAAATTTGAACACACTATGTAAATGCTAGCTATTATATTATTTGAGATGCAAAGTGGCATAGTTGATGAAAAGATGGAAAACTGAGAAGACACGGTGTCAGATATGTATTGTCTCTGACAAGGACTATGTGAGTCTGGGCAAGTCACAACTTCTTAGTGCTCTCTAAGTTGTAAAGAAGCTACTGATTTGAAAGAGTAGAGAGGGTTTTCTTTGCTGGGAGTTCTGTATACCAATGAAATCATAGGTCTGGTCTTAATATCATCAGCAGCAACAGTAACAACAAAAACAACATTTTTTTACTCGTGACTAACCCTTAAACCTATTCTACTCTGACTAAAACTATGAATAAATAACAAAAATGATGTGCTTGTGCTTAACTCTGGAGAAATCAGCTGACTCCAATTTCTCCAAGGATATGACAACTAAATATAAGCTCTTAAAGGTTCTACCAAACTGAAAAGACTTCAAGTAAAATCATAGTCATAAATTTCATTGCCTGTGGCCCAAAGACCATCTCAGATAAGTTCTGGGCAGCTCATAAGGAGGCTGATTGCAGGGTGAAGCACTTTTCCGTACAGTGATTCTTGGAAGAAAGAATGTACTATAATGATGAAATGTTGGCTACAAAATGTTTTTAGTGAAGTCATGGAAATATTGAATTGCTAACAATACCTTAGAGTAGTTTCAGGCATGCAAATACTTCCCTTGTAGCAACTCTACAAGATTTGTTGTACAGACGAGGAAATTGAAGATTAAAGATGCGAAGTGGAAGAATTATGGTCACATAGCTAATAAAGGACAGAGGTAGGGATCTGACTCCAGGTAGCTTCAGTTGTTTATTGCTCACCACTTGGGGCAAGACACTATTAGGCATTGATATCAACAACAGAGATGTTGTAAGGTGTTCCAAGATTTATTGATGAATGAATGGTAAAGACAATGAATGTTGTTGAGAAAGAGAGATTGCTTAAGACTGGTGCATTCAAAGTAGATTCCATGGAAGTGTTGAGATTTCAGCTAGGACTTGTGGACTGGGTAGAATTACTACAGAGAAAATGTAAGCTCCTTGAGGACATAGGTAGATAGATAGATAGATAGATAGATAGATAGATAGATAGATAGATAGATAGATAGATAATAGATAGATAGAAAGAAAGAAAGATAGATTTTGGGCCTTGGTATTCTCAGACTCTAGCAGAACACCTGGAACATAGTAGGCACTTAATAAATGCTCAATCAAAAGAGGAGACAACATAGAGCTCTATGCTACTTCTCTGGGTGTTTTCTCCTCTGTAAATTTTAGGGAGCAAGATAAGATGATCTCTCAGTTCTAATGGATGGATGATCTTTAAGGAGAATCATTTAGTTGGATTGTCATGAGTTGGATTGCAAAAAGAAGAAAAAAAAATAAAAATTTTGTTTGGGTGACTGTGGTTTTAAAACAAAACAGCAAGAAAATGTGTTAAGAAATGAGAGTTTTGTTTAGGAGTAACTGAAAACAAATTCCCAAATATCTAATTTAGGACCAGAATACAAGAAGCTTTAAATGCTAGTGGGAATGTACTTTTTCATAGTAGACTGCTCACTCTCTGAGAGTAGACTAAAAAGCTTGTATTTTTATTTTCTGTTATCAACAAAAGACATTGCATGTTCTTCTCCCTTGGAAATGGCATCCAAGCAAATATGCTAAGCAATGAGAAGAGCCATCCACATCATCAGTGAGTCAAGGATAAGCAATTGCTAAATGCTAAGAGATTATACTTTCTGGCAGGATATTTGACTAAAGGAGTATTGGATAAATTTTTATCACAACTTCAAAATAGGGAGCCAAGGAGACCTAAAGTCTAGTTCCATTGTAAGGTGGGCATTTTGAGAACATGGCTTTACCATCATGCTTCTGTGTTGCACTATTATAAATATAAGGGTTCTGAGGACAGAGCCTTATCTTAAATATCTATCCATCTGCAGTCAGTCAAGAATGGTCATCTCTCTTTTGATAATTTACGATTTTTCTTGTAAACAGTTTACTTTGTATGAATTTGTTTGCTTGTTGTCTTCTCCATTAGATAGCCAGCTTGAGGGCAGATACTGTCTTTCTCCTCTTTTTTGTATCCCCTTTACTCACTACAATACCTAGCATGTAGTAAGGACTTAATAAAAGTTGATTGATTAACCGATACTAGTTGGAAAACTAACTACTTGACTTTCATTTTCATTATGGGCTTCTGAATGGAAAATCCAATGTCTGCAGGATGTATTCCCTCTTGATCTAGAGATCCATGAAAAGTCAAAGTAGACCCAGTCCCAGTGCCATTTCCAATATGTTGCCTTTCTCAGATCTTACCAATGCAATTTGACTAGCTCTCGTTTTTGACTCCAGCACATTCTATCTTGCATCATATTTATTCTATAATTTGTACTCTCCACAAAAATTGTTTGTTCTTTGAGGGTAAGGACTGCCATTTTTTTTTAAATCTTCATATCCCCAGTACCTGACATAAGGCCTGGAGAATTAGCATGTGTGTGATGATGTCAATGATAACAATATTTGTATGGTGCTTACTATATGCCAGGCACTGCACTCTCTTACTTTTATTATCTCATTTGATCATCACAACAACCCTGGGAAACAGAATTTGACTTTTGCATTTACTGCCCTGTCTGGATTCAATGCTGGGGAACAAAATGCCCCTCCCAGCATCAGTTCATGTCTTCTAAATTCACCTCCATGCTGCTAACACAAGCCTTAAGTGATACCATCTGTCACAGCACCCCCTCCTCTCTGATTAGAAGACTGGAGGTCAGAGCAGCAAACTCCTCCTAACGCCTTTCTTTATAGAGGGCAGAAACTGGATTCAGTTCACTCCTCTTTGTATCTGCTGCCTTGCTTGTTTTTAAATCCATGAAACAAAATGCCCCCATGGAAAGCACCCCTCAGTGTGGGAAAGGAGTGGGCCTTTTCTTACCTCCTTTTGTATATTGTCTCCCTTTTCAGTTTGTAAAGCTTCTTGAGGTCAGGGATTGTTTTTTTTATCAATTGTATCCCCAGTTCTCATTACAGTGCCTGGTGTATAGTAGGCATTTAGTAAATGTATATTGGCTTAGATTTATTGGATTTTGCAGATGTGAAAAACGAGGTAAGCAGAGATTAAGCGATTTGCCCAGGGTCATGCAGCTACTAATGTCTGAGACCAAACCTGAACTTGGGTCTTCCTTAGTAAATGCTTCTTGAAAGACAGATCTGGAGGCAGCATAGTTGATTGGAAAGAGCACTGGTTCTGTAATCAGAAAACCATCAGTCACTGATTCATAACTACCTGTGTTACTTTGATTACTATAGTTGTTTGTCCTTTCTTCTCTAAGAGGACCAATGACATCAGAATGGTGATGGCTTGACTTGCACGTAAATTGGGTTTAAGTGAGGCAGGACTGTGCAGAGTCACCAGCCTCACTCTGTCATGTGACTTCAGTGTCAAAATATAGATCAGGATGACTGGAGATGGCTCTGGATGCAATGGAAGACCTTGGCCTTTTTAAGCTAAGGTCTTTCCCAGATTTCAGTTTGTCTGAGGTAATGTTCTTTCAGTGATTAAGACTAGGCAAGAAATGAGTAAAAAAAAAAACCATTCTTGGAAGTAAACACCCTCAGGCCTTCTGTCCAAAACAGAAACAATAGCTATTTATACTGACTCTGAGCCATCAAAGCCCAAACAATGACTAAACTAGACTTGGGTTGGGAGCTATTGTTCGTCAATCAGTGAGAGCCAGAGTGATTTGGTTTTAAAACTTGGTCAAGTAGCTCCATATGAATTACAATGAGTTTTATGAAAGCCTGGCCTTTCAATTCTGTATTTCAAGAAATCATAAATGAACTACATGGGACAAAAGAGCTAATTGCCCAAGTTTTGTTTTGTTTTGTTTTGTTTTTTTAATGATAGAATAAATGAGAAATGAAGAGAAAAGAAAAAGAACTCTAACCTGTAAACTCCAAGATATCTCATGAGGTTTCAGTGATCAAAATTTATATTTCTTTGGGCAGACCACCCCCAGGTGAGAGTATGATTCCATATGTATGTAGAGGGAGAGGAGAGAAAGAAGGGATATAGGGAGAGGAAGGAAGGAAGGAAGGAAGGAAGGAAGGAAGGAAGGAAGGAAGGAAGGAAGGAAGGAAGGAAGGAAGGAAGGAAGGAAGGAAGGAAGGAGAAAGGGAGGGCAGCAGCACTGCTCAACTGGGACTTCCCAATTGGGTCACAGCTACTACTACTCATAAATTGTTATTGCCCTTTGTTCTCAAAGAGGACCAATGCCATCAGAATAGTGATGTCTTGACTTGCAAGTGAATTGATTTAACTGAGGCAAGATTTAAGTCACCAGTCTCACTCTCTTCTTCATATCTATCTGCATTCAGTGTCAAGGTATAGATGAGAATGACTAGAGATGGCTGTGGATGCAATGGCAGACCTTGGCCTTTTAAGCTAAGGTCTTTCAAAGTCTCAGTTTCTTCATATGTAAAATAAGATGGTTAGATTAGGTGTTCTCTGTGGCCCCCTCAAACTTTACGAGACCTTAGAAACCATCTAGTCCAATCCTATATTTCACTGATAAAGACAAAAAGGAGATTAAATAATAACCCAAGGTTTTATAAGTCATAAATACCAAAAGTGAAGGCAGGTGCTCTGATTCCAACTGTATTGTCCTATCTGCTAAATCTCACTGCCTCTTCTTCTTAACACCTACCTAAGTTTAAGGGCCATTTGTTTTCAAATGTCCTAAGACAGAGGTCAAATAAATGTGATTTGCTTTACTTTACATAAAAGATGTGATCTTAAAAATTCATGAATTTTTAGTAAATTGAATTCCCACTACCCATTGGCTTACATTGCAATTTCAGAGGTCCTTTACAAAGAGAGTTGTAACTGAAAGGAACCTTACCTGAAGGCCATCCTGTACCTGAATTTTACAACATTTTTCACTCATCTGTTGGAAGAATCCTAACCCTTTAATGTTTTCTTCCTTTTGTTGAAAGAATTTATATGAATTAGCGATATCTCACCCATCAAAAATCTTTCAGCTAATATTATCACAGTTAAAAAGCCTCTCTGTCTGAACTTCTCAATTATATACAGAGGATTGTATATAATACGTCTTACATATACATGTATATATAACACATGTAAGTTACATATGAGAATGTATATATATGATGTATATGTGTTAAAATATAGCGATAACTGGACCTGTGTACATGTATGTGTATATATAACATGTATATGCTACCTATGAGAGAGAAAACTTGTGTATATATGTATGTATGTATTGTATGTGTATTATACCATAGGGATTACAACTGGATTTGGGATTCTTTTTGTATAAGAACCTCTCCAGCTTTCTCTTTTCTTTCTCCCAATATAAGTTGGCACTTTCTCTTCAATTTATATTCTTAGGAAATTGCCTAGAACCCCAAAAGTTAAGTTACTTATCCAGGGTCACACAGTCAGTATGTCAGAAGCAGGACTTTAACACAGATTCTTCCTTGTTCTGAGACCAGATTTCTAGTCACTTCCCATGCTGATTCAACAAATATATGAATATACATGTATATATTTAATTGGGGCACACCTACATGAGGCAGGAACCTCCCAGGTTAACTTAGAAGGATAGAAAAAGGAGATTCACTCTAGCTAAAGAAGGATGCCCACTTGAAAGAAGCCAGATAGAAGTTAATGAGTGAGCTCCTAGGGGATCAGAAAAAAAGTGAGCTACAATAAGGAACTGAAGTCAGAAATAGAAGCCAAGGGCTGATTAGGGCTGAACTAAACCTGCAAACTGAATTTTATACTTGTAATGAGGCTAGACTTTAAGGGAAAAAATCCCTTGTCATATTCTTTTTTTGCCAAACTATGTCAGATGATTTTTCTATAGGAAAACTAAAGTGATCAAAATAATTCCAATTATTCTGAATAACCAGAATGATTTTACAGTTTCAGGAGAGTGAAGGGAAGTACCAAGGGGAACAGAGAGCATTAATGTAACCTAAGCATTTGCTGCTTAATATAGCTCTGTGAGGCAAAGAAGAGAGCTCCTTGAGGACAAGGTCTTTGGAACTTTTTACCTTTGCATTTGAATGTGACTCAAACATATTTGTTATTTTGCTTCTATGTATGTATATACAAATATTTTTGTGGGGATAGAACAGACCTGTAATTTCTTCAGATTGGTGGTGTGCCAGGCTAGAATCAGAAAGACATTTTGCTGAGTTTGAATCTAGTCTCAGACACATAATAGCTCTGTAATCTCAGCTAAGTCACTTTACCCTGTTTGCCTTAGTTTCCTCATCTGTAAAATGAGCTGGAGAAGGAAATGACAAATCACTCCAATATATTCACCAAGAAAATTCCAAGTGGGATCATGAAGAATTAAACATGACTGAAAACAAGTGAACAAAAAAGATATAGAAATCCATTCTTGCAATGTAGATCAGTGTTTGAGAGTTGTTGTGGAAGATTAAGAAGTTTAAGGCACTTGCCTATGACTGCACAACTCGTATCTTCTGAGGCAGAATTTGATTTTTTATCCTACTGTCTGTGAGGGCAGCCTTCTATCCACTACATCACAGTGCCTTGCACATAGTGGACAATTAATAATTGTTTATTGAATGGAATTGCATTTGTTAAATCTAGGTTGTCTGAGGGTTTTTGTTTTACCCAGAGAGAAAAGGGATGTCTGTGGTTTATTTGCAGTTATAAACAGCTCATCTAAAGAAACAGGTAACAATCCACTTTCTTCTGCTCTATCCTATGAGTTGGGTCAAGAGAAGACCCACATCAAGTGGAGTTGGTGCTATAGCTATTGCTCATTGGGTTTCTTTATAGGCTCACAAGTTTCTCATTGATAGCAATTTGTGACTGGGTTAGGTTGGCAAGGTAAGTCTCCATCAGCAGGTCATTGACGTTGCTGTTTAGTGTAGTCTCAAAATACTAATCAGGCCCATCAAGAAGCAACCCACGAAATTGAGGGAATGTCCATTAATTGGGGAATGACTGAACAAGTTACAGAATATGAATGTAATGGAATACTATTGTGCTGTAAGAAATGATGAACAGGCAGACTTCAAAAAAATTGGAAAGACTTAAATGAACTGATACTGAGTGAAATAAGCAGAACCAGGAGAACATTATACACAGCAACAGACACAGTGTGTGAGAACTGTTTCTTCACAGCAATGCAAGGACCTAAAACAGTCCTAAAGGGCTCGATGCAAAATACCATTCACATCCAGAGAAAGAACTATGGAATATGAATGCAGAAGCAAGCAGATTATTTCACTTGTCTTATGCTTTGTTTTATTTTCATTTTTCTTATGGTTTCTACCATTCATTTTAATTCTTCTATACAATATGACTAATGTGAAAATGTATTTAATATGAATGTATGTGTAGGACCCATATAAAAGCACATGCCATCTTGGGGAGGGACACGGGAGGGAAAGGGAGAAAATTTAAAACTTATGAAAGTGATTGTTGAAAATAGAAAACAAATAATTTTAAAAAAAGAAATGACCTATGGTGTTGTGAGCTGACACTTATTCTTGGCATACTGTAACACTATACTTAGAGCCTCCTGTATTCTGGCTGATGCCCCACCAAATTGCTGCAGATCACTTGAAAGGCCGATCACAAGGTTGGGGCTGAAATATGTCTTCATAATCAGGTCAATTCTAATTTGCTCTGTATCATTAGTAGACATATTTCACTGACAGAGGAGTGAACATCACTTCCATCATTTTTCCAGGAACACTCATGGAAGCACTGACATAGACTTTGGTGCTCATTCATCTATTCTGGAGGCTAGTATCCCCAGTGAGGTGAATGGGGACATAGACTTCTCAGCTGCAGTACTCATGAATCAGCACCAGCATCTAGCGTTCTTTGATGTCATAGCCTGTGGCATAATGGACCAGAATAAGCTTACTAGTAGAGACATTTTTTGTATAATTCATACATACTTTTTGCAAATTCCACATCCATAGCAAACCTATTTTCAGATTCATTATGTGGCACTGAAAAGCAGTTGGTGACTTTTACTGAGTGTCATGTTCTGAGCAAAGTGCAGATGACTCAGTTCATGCCCTCTTTGCAATATTCACAGCTGTCCATGATGGAAGCAAAGATGATCAAGTGTAGCTGGACCATGTGGCTGCCGAGAGCCAAGGACAGGGCAGGGCCTGTGGCAACACCAGGGTCAGGGTATCCCAGGGAGGCACTGACACCAGGGTCTGGCCCTGGATCTCTGGCAGGATGCAGGGCAGACACTGAGGTTGAGGTTGGAGCCAAGGTCGAAGTCTGGGAGGACCCCAAAGCTGCTATCGAGGCCGCCATGTTGCTGAAGCATGAAAAACTGATTTGGGGATTCTTGAACGGGTAGTATACAGTCCTTTATGTCAGGATGGTCACTCTCACTTGGGGAGGATGATGCTATCAAGGCTGAGATGAAGTCTATACACACATTAACTAAGTAAAAGTTAGGGATAATAGCTGCATAGAAAGTGACTTAAGACACCTATTGTAGTGACCACAGAACCTGGTCAAGGAAAGTTACTGATAGCAAGGGTATCAAAGACCTTGCTCCACTGATAAAAATTTACAGAACTCTGAAAGCAAGCAAGACTGTTCCATTTTTTGATAGATCTAATTAGTATAAAATATTGCCCTACACTGAGCACATATCTTTTTCTCTACTTCTATATATAACGTCTGGAGCCACAGACCCTCCCTCCTCATTTCTGTATCCTAGCTTCCTGTGCTTCCTTTAGCTCTCAGCTGAAGCCTCACCTTTTATAAGAAAGCTTTCCCAGTCATCCTTAATCATCATGTCTTTCTCTCAGTTTATGCCCAATTTATCATGTATATATTCTGGTTGCACAGAATTATTTGCATGTTGGCTTCTCCATCACACTGAGAGCTCCTCGAGAGCAGAAGCTACTTTTAATCTTTCTTTGCATCCCCAGAATCTAGTACAATGCTTGGAATGAAGCAGATGCTTAGTAACTACTTGTTGACTGATACCTTATGCAATCTTGTCTACTTCTTCATTTCAATGAAGAAATTATATCATGCTGACTGAGGAATAATGCAAGTCCATGGCATCACTAGAGCCCACCTGGCCGACATTTCAGGATTCCAACTAGGTTTTCATAGCTAAAACAGTGGTCTCAATGCCCACTATATGCCCCACTATACATTGCACACATGGTCATTTCCTTTGAGAGATTCTGAAGCATTGTATTATCTCCTTTTTCATCTTTTTGAAGGGGTGTAGTTGGAAAATTCCTGGAATGGCAGCTTGGTGGTGCAGTGGATAGAGCACCAGTGCAGAAGTCAGGAGGACCTGAGTTCAAATCTCACCTCAGACACTTGACACTCACTAGTTGTGTGACCTTAGGCAAGTCACTTAATCCCAATTGCCTCATCCTGGGTCATCTCCAGTCATCCTGATGACTATCTGGTCACTGGATTCAGATGGCTCTGGAGGAGAAGAGAGGACGGTGACTCACACAGCCCTCCCTCACTCAAAACAAAGTCAAGTGCAAGTCATGTCATCATTTCTCTGATGGCATGGTCTTCTTCGGCAACGAAGGATGAGCACACGCACATGCACACACACACGCACACATGCATACACACGCACGTGCGCATGCACACACGCACGCACACACATGCACGCACACACGCACACATGCACACACACGCACACATGCACACACACGCATATGCGCACACACACACACGCACGCACGCACACACACACACACGCCTGGAACGACACTTACTATTTTTTGTATATTTAATATTCTATGGACAACTGCAAATCTGGATAAAATAATATTTTCTTAATTGAACAAAAATATTAGAGAAGGCATCTAGGTGGCTAAATACGGCCCTGGGCCTAGAATCAAGAAGATCTGAGTTCAGATGTAGGCTCAGACATCAGCTATGTGACCCTGTGCAAGTCACTTAACTTAATCCACTGAAGAAGTAAATGGCAAACCACTCCAGTATTTTTGTTCTTCTTGTTGTTTTAAATTGTATCTTTTTAAACTTAAATTTGAATACTAAAACTTAAATATGTGATAAGAAAAAAAAAACATTATAAACTTAAGTATTAAAACAAACATAAAATGAGAAAAGAAAACAAAAGTCATGTGCGTAGCAGAATGTAAGAAAGGATTCACAATATAGAGCAATAAATTTCCATTTCAAGGAAGCCTATAATAAATACTGCATATTGTGTTAAAGGCTAATCCGTCTTTTCTTTGCTTCCTTGGAGGTATTCTTTTGTTCTCTATACTTTTTTCTGTGTCCTTTTTTCCCTCCTTCCTCTCCTCTTCCCTCCCCCAGGCTGCAATTAAACCCAGATTTATTGATACACACATACACACACATTCACACACACATATGAACATATACTTTCCCTAAGAGATTATACTCTTAATCTTTGCTTATCTTTGTATTTGTGCATATCTCTTATTCCTTATCCCTCCTAACTCCTCTACTTTACTTCAACCCACTACCTGCCCTCTGATTACTTAACCTCTCCCCCTCAATTAACCCCTCCTTTGTCCTCTCCTTCCCACAAATCCAAACACCATTTTATATGCTCCTTTGACCTATTTCTTCACCCTCACCTCTAAAGAGCCCTCACTTATCCTCTCCCCATTCCTCCCCCCCTTAGCCTTGTATTTCTTTCTGAATTTTGAAGACTTCTATACTCTTCTAAATGTATATGTATTGTTCCCTCTTGAACCCATTCTGGATTAAAGTAGGTTTCTGGAATTACCAACCCTCCTCCCTCGTCTGATTCCTCTGTATATGTTCTTCCTGTCACAAATCATTCATATAAGATAATTATTCTTTCTAGCTGTTCCTGAATGGTTTTACTTTTAGTTCAGGTCTACTACCATCTTTCTTTTGAACTACCCAATTACCAATAACAGTCTTAGACATACCCTTTACATTTTACATACATAAAAAAATAAAGTCTTTCCTTTTTGGTCTTTGGTTTGTATCTCTTGGCTGTTGTATGTCAAATTTTCTATTAATTTCAGGGCATTTTTCTTTTTTTTCACAAAGTCTTGAAAGTACGGCAGTTCATTAAATATCCTTTTTTGTTTTTCCATTCAGCTTTATGCTTAGCTTTGCTAAGTATGAGATCTTTGGCCAGAAGCCCAATTTTTTTACTCGTTGATATACAGTGTTCCAAGACCTGCAATCTTTCAGTGCTGTCACTGGTACGCCTCTTATGATTCTAAGTACGGCATGGCAACATGAAAAATTGTTTTTTTCCTGTTGCTTGTAACATTTTAACCTTGAACTAGGGGTTTCTGCATTTGAGTATAATATTCCTAGGAGTTTTCCTACTAGTATCTCATTCAGGTGGTGATGAGTGCATTTTTTCTATTTCTACTTTTCCCTCTTGTAATATGTTAGGACAATTTTCTTTACTTATTTCTTGTGCTGTTGTATCAATATTCTTTTTTTTCAATCATACCTTTAAGGTAATATGATTATTCTTATATTTTCTCTTCTTGATCTGTTTTCCAGATTAGTTGTTTAAAATGTTTTCCATTGTCTTCTATTTTTTTTTCATTTTTTTAAATTTCGTTTTATTACTTCTTAGCCTCATGTCTTTGCTGGATTCCTTTTGCCCAATTCTCATGTTTTTTCTTCCTTCCTTCCTTCCTTCCTTCCTTCCTTCCTTCCTTCCTTCCTTCCTTCCTTCCTTCCTTCCTTCCTTCCTTCCTTTCTTCTTTCTTTCCTTCTTTCCTTTTTTATTTTTTATTTAACTTTTAACATTCATTTTTGAAAAATTTTGGGTTCCAAATTTTCTCCCCTTTTGTCCCCTCCCCTCACCCCAAAACACTGAGCACTCTAATAGCCCCCATTACCAGTCTGCCCTCTCTTCTATCATCCCTTTGCCCTTGTCTCCATCTTCTCTTTTGTCCTGTAGGGCCAAATAACTTTCTATACCCCTTTACCTGTATTTCTTGTTTCCTAGTAGCAAGAACAGTACTAGACAGTTGTTCCTAAAACTTTGAGTTCCAACTTCTCTTCCTCCCTCCCTCCCCACCCCTTCCCTTTGGAAGGCAAGCAATTCAATATAGGTCATATCTGTGTAGTTTTGCAAATGACTTCCATAATAGTCATGTTGTATAAGACTAACTGTAATTCTCTCCATCCTATCCTGTCCCCCATTACTTCTATTCTCTCTTTTGATCCTGTCCCTCCCCATGAGTGTTGACCTCAAATTTCTCCCTCCTCCCCATGCCCTCCCTTCCATCATCCCCCCACCCTGCTTATCCCCTTATCCTCACTTTTCTGTATTGTAAGATAGGTTTTCATACCAAAATGAGTGAGTATTTTATTCCTTCCTTTAGTGGAATGTGATGAGAGTAAACTTCATGTTTTTCTCTCACCTCCCCTCTTTTTCCCTCCACTAAAAAGTCTTTTGCCTGCCTCTTTTATGAGAGATAATTTGCCCCATTCCATTTCTCCCTTTCTCCTCCCAATATATTTCTCTCTCACCGCTTAATTTCATTTTTTTAAGATATGATCCCATCCTATTCAATGCACTCTGTGCTGTGTGTGTGTGTGTGTGTGTGTGTAATCCCACCCACTACCCAGATACTGAAAAGTTTCAAGAGTTACTAATATTGTCTTTCCATGTAGGGATGTAAACAGTTCAACTTTTATAAGTCCCTTATGACTTTTCTTTGCTGTTTACCTTTTCATGCTTCTCTTCATTCTTGTGTTTGAAAGTCAAATATTCTTTTCAGCTCTGGTCTTTTCATCAAGAATGCTTGAAAATCCTCTATTTCATTGAAAGACCAATTTTTCCCCTGAAGTATTATACTTAGTTTTGCTGGGTAGGTGATTCTTGGTTTTAGTCCTAGTTCCTTTGACTTCTGGAATATCCTATTCCACGCCCTTCGATCCCTTAATGTAGAAGCTGCTAGATCTTGTGTTATCCTGATTGTATTTCCACAGTACTTGAATTGTTTCTTTCTAGCTGCTTGCAATATTTTCTCCTTGACCTGGGAACTCTGGAATTTGGCCACAATGCTCCTAGGAGTTTCTCTTTTTGGATCTCTTTCAGGTGTTGATCTGTGGATTCCTTGAATACTTATTTTGCCCTCTGGTTCTACAATATCAGGGCAGTTTTCCTTGATAATTTCATGAAAGATGATGTCTAGCCTCTTTTTTTGGTCATGGCTTTCAGGTAGGCCCATAATTTTTAAATTGTCTCTCCTGGATCTATTTTCCAGGTCAGTTGTTTTTTCAATGAGATATTTCACATTATCTTCCACTTTTTCATTCTTTTGGTTTTGTTTTGTGATTTCTTGGTTTCTCATAAAGTCATTGGCCTCCATTTGTTCCATTCTAATTTTGAAAGAACTATTTTCTTCAGTGAGCTTTTGCATCTCCTTTTCCATTTGGCTAGTTCTGCTTTTGAAAGCATTCTTCTCCTCATTGGCTTTTTGAACCTCTTTTGCCAGTTGAGTTAGCCTATTGTTCAAGGTGTTATTTTCTTCAGCATTTTTTGGGTCTCCTTTAGCAGGGTGTGGACCTGCTTTTCATGCTTTTCTTTCATCTCTCTCATTTCTCTTCCCAGTTTTTCCTCCACCTCTCTAACTTCATTTTCAAAATCCTTTTTGATCTCTTCCATGGCCTGAGCCCATTGGGTGGGCTGGGATACAGAAGCCTTGACTTCTGTGTCTTTCCCTGATGGTAAGCATTGTTCTTCCTCATCAGAAAGGAAGGGAGGAAATGCCTGTTCACCAAGAAAGTAACCTTCTATAGTCTTATTTCTTTTCCCTTTTCTGGGCATTTTCCCAGCCAGTGACTTGACTTCTGAGTATTCTCTTCACGCCAACTTTGCCTCCAGATCTGCCCAGCCAGTGCTTGGGGTCTGAGATTCAAATGCTGCTTCCCAGCCTCAGGGCTTTGGGCTGGGGCAGGGCTGCTATTCAGTGTGAGATTAAGTTGAGGTGCTCAGGTCAGGGCAGGGCCACAACATAAGCTCAGTTCCCTCAGGGGGTTTATGCACAGACCTTCAACAATGGATCCAGGCTCCTGCTTGCTTGGAGAGCCCCTGTCTGCTGCGGCCTCTGCTGTTGCCTCCCAAGGGGGCCTGAGTTTGGGGGCACCCCACCCCCTCTCGGCAAGCTGAGAAGACCCTCTCACCAACCTTTGGGGCCCCTGGGTGGAGGGACCTGCGTGGCTGCTGGAGATTCTGTCCCTGAAGCCTGCTCTGATCTGCTCCTCTCAGTCCTATGTGGCCAAGGCAGGGGTGGGCTTGGCTCTGGGTCTGGGGTGTAATGGACCTTTCGTGTTGGTTTTTCTGGGCTCTCTGGAACAGATATCTCCTCCACTCTGTTGTTCTGTGGCTTCTGCTGCTCCAGAATTTGTTGGGAGTTCTTCTTTACAGATATTTTATGGGCTATGGGTTCGGAGCTAGTGTATGTGTGTCTTTCTACTTGCCATCTTGGCTCTGCCTCCCAATTCTCATTTTCAAGGAGTCATTTTCTTCCTTAAGATTCTGGATCTCCTTTTGAAATTGATTAGCTTTCTTTTCTAAATCTTCTTTTTCTTGGATTGCTCTTATTTTTTTTAAGTTTTCCCTCAATCTTTCTTATTTGATTTTTAAAGTCTTTTTTTAAGTTCTTCTGTGACTTCTTTTGGGTCAGGTGACTATTTAACAATACTCTTTGGGGTAGAAGAAGATTTCTTTGCTTCACTATCCTCATCTGAAGATGAACCACAGTCTTCCCTATCCCCACAGTAACTCTGTATGATTGAATTCTTTCTCCTTTTCCTGTGCAATTTTTTTTTTTGGTAATTTTTTTTTTGTATTAACTTCTGGTCTTGGGGCATGGAAGATGGTGCCTCTGGCCCCAGATCCTCCTTAAGTTCTTTGACAAACCCAAACCAAGACCTCCAATCAGTTAGTGCCCCCAGCCAGTGACATCCCCACCCCACTGCTTCTATACCCACTG
This sequence comes from Notamacropus eugenii, assembly GCF_028372415.1. NCBI lineage: Eukaryota > Metazoa > Chordata > Mammalia > Diprotodontia > Macropodidae > Notamacropus > Notamacropus eugenii. Next base: position 202,534,649 of record NC_092877.1, on the reverse strand, counting down.
GGCATGTGCTGGTTCTTTATCGCCCCCAAATACACATCTCCACAGCACAGCTGGATCTGTTCTTCCTTGTCAGCAGAGGTTCCTGCTATCTTCTCCGGCTTAGACACCCAACTCCTCTCACTGTTTTTTCCATGGATAAAAGTTCCTGTGGTTGGGGTGGAGGCAACCTCCCAACACAGCTAACCCCAGGGCTTTAAGCAGTCCCTACCTTGAAGGTGTTTACTCTTCACAGGGGTCAAACTTAGTCCCAGGATTTTTCTTCAGATCTTTTCCAGTTGTCCCAGGAGCACTCCTGGTTTTTTCCCTTCTCTTGTTTATTTTTAATGTTCTGTGTTTGCTTTAAGGTGCTGTTTTATCTCTTTTGTGGAGGAAAATATTGAAAGCTTGGAATTTTCTGACCTCCTCTGCCATCTTCTCCTCCAGTATTTTTGTCAAGGACAATATTGACATGCTATGGTCCATGGAGTCATGAAGAATTGTACATGACTGAAAAACTAAATAAGAAAAAAATTATTAGAATGTAGACAATTTTCTGTAGACTCACTAAAAATATTCTTGATACAGCTCCCATAGTATAGAGAGAAACAGAAAAGATATTCACTCATTTTCCACATGATTTTTATCTAGTCTGCTATATCTTTTTTTTTTTTTTGAAGGCTTTTCATTCTATGTTGCTTGGAGACTATATTTGGATGGAAATATCTATTAACAATGTCATCCTGTTCTTAAGTATCTATTAACAATGTTGGTCTTTTATGTACCAATGATATATCTCAGTAAGTGCAGACAACAGTTTATCCTATGATAGTGGTCCAATTCTAGCACTATATATTGATTAAAGTTTCCAGGATATTTTGATACCTGTATTAGTGGTACTGAAGTTTGTCAAATCTTTTAGTTGCGATAGTTCCATTTCTTGGGTTAAAATTTTCACATTTATCTAAGGCAAAGAATATTTTGATATAATCGAAGAAAGATTCCAAAACATAAACCTACTGTTTAATATTGTTATTTATTGTAACCATATAGTTTGATATGTTCTGTGTGGTTATTAGATGCTTTCATTTGATTTCCTCTTTTGTTTGGAAACTATACTTAGTCTAATTTAGAAGAGATGATAATGCGGAAAGGCTAGGAAGGAACATGATAGCTCAAACTGTCTTCTGGAAAAATAGTGCATTTCATAGAAATTGTTCTTGAAATTATTATGTTCGTGGCATGTTTTAAATAGCAGTTTTACTTGTGAAGATTTTGGTCTTATAATAATATTCTTAAAAAGATCATTTTTCTTAGTAGGAAAAACAGAAGCAAACTTCAATATTTCTGCATTTTCTTTGTTATTCAATATCATTTCCGAACTAATGACCCAAAGAGTCTCTGTTTCTGGCCAGAAGAGAGCTATAAGCTCTTCTTTGAGCACTCCAGTGCCCTCTAATATATTTTCTTTTTTTTTAATCCATGTGTGTAATTCTTATATTCATTACCAGCTTTGAGTCACTTAGGGGGCTTTAGTGATCTTCATAATATTTTTGCATAGACATTCCATGCTTGGACTTTTTCTATAACTTCCTGTCCTTGTTCCATTTTTTTTGTTAATAATATTTTTAATTACATAGAAAAACAATACACAATATTCATTTTAAAAAATGAATTCTAAATTCTCTTCATTTCTCTCCCTCTTCCCCCTTCCTGAGACAGTAAGCATTTTAATATGTTATACATGTACAATCATAACATTTACATATTAATAATGTTGTAAAAGAAAACAGAACAAAAACAAACTTACAAAAACAATAAAGAAAGTGAAAAATAGTATGGTTTGATCTGGATTCAGGCTCTATCAGTTAGTTCGTTGGAGTCTGCACAGCTCTGCCTCACTTAAACCCAATTCACCTGCAAATCATGAGGCTTTTGGAATTGTCTTGGATCATTGTTTGTTGAGAATAGCTAAATAATTCACAATTGGTCATTGCACATTATTGCTGTTACTGTATACAACATTCTTCTGGTTCTGTTTACTTTACTCTGCATCAGTTCACATAAGTCCAGGTTTTTCTAAAACCATCTTACATTTCTTATAGCACAATAATATTCGATTACAATTATATACCACAATTTGTTCAGTCATTCCCCAGCTGATGAATATCACTTGATTTTTCAATTATTTTCTAGCGCAGAAAAAGCTTCTCTAATTTTTTTTTTTTTTTTTTTTTTTTTTTACAAATAGGTCCTTTTGCTTTTGGGGATACAGTAGTGGTATCTTGTTCCCTCTTCTTGACCATTTATAGATATTTCTTTAGACAGCTTTTTTTTTAATCTCCACTGAATTCATTTCATTTATGATAATGCTGTTTCTAAGAATATCCTTATTGGCTGACTTCTTTTGTGTAATTTGTGATAATGGCATCTTGCTTTTCCTTTGTCACAATTATAGATCTGTTCTCCTAAAATATGCAATCCAACTATTTTTCTCTTAACTTACCACAAATTTCAGTATCTTGTGTTTCCCTTATTAGAGTATTCCTACCATTTCTATTCAGAGAACTAGTTTCAGTTATTAATCCAACTCAGGCCTAGAACATCAGCTTCCCTTATCTTTTCCTTCTTTTTTTGAAGATGAAAACTATCATTAAGGTCAGTCAAGTATGTCTAAATTGTTATGCCTCTGGCAAACTGTCCAAATATTTTAAGTATTCCATGACTACCAGATCATGATTCTGTGCCAGGTTTTCGAATTTTTTTTT